>NW_027413794.1:0-6083 GCF_048544455.1 Silene latifolia
ATTAGTTTTAACAACGGGTCACACATGCCTAAACAAGTTAATAATTTGCGCAAAAATTGAGCGCAAAGTTAGTGAAAAAGTAATCACAACGGTTATTTTTGAAACCCGTTGTTAAAACTTATTTAACAACGGGTGTTTTTACAACCGTTGTTAAAACATATTTCACAACGGTTGTTGTTTAATAACCGTTGTCAATACCTTCCATACTATAAACCACACAAACAAAAACTGTGACCACAAAAACACAACCCTTAATACAAACACAAACACAACAGACAAACAAACACAAAACACATACACACTCTCTTTCTCTCTTTCTCTATTTCTCTCTTTCTCTCGTCGCTTTATCTTCTCGCGTCTTGTGATTTCATCGTCTATTACGTTCGTATTTATCAGGTAAATCTCGCCACATCCTTGTTAGTTTCATCGTCATTATTTTCTTTTTCTATTTATTTCTTTTGCATGTATGTGTTTTTATCGACCATTATGTTATTTGTTTAAGTATTGTTCGCATAATTAGTTACTAAAACAATGAAGAAGCAAGATGAAGAAGTAAGATAAACATAATTAATATATATATATATATATTTATAAATACATAAATTAAAAAAAATTACATATGTAAAAATGCAATTCTTATATTTTCATAGAGGATCTTATTGTGCTCTATCGTATCCGTCCTCTCCTCCTTGGCTATTTGGAGGTTCCGTTCGTGATTGCTATATCGTCATATAGATGCAAGGCTTCTCCTTTCCGTCAAGCCATTTTCTTTGGCGTGCTTCGGTGCGGATCGAGCTTCCGCAAGGTAGCTCGAAACTTTCCTCAATATGGGCGGCGGATAAAGTTGTTGTTGTTCTCGATCATGGTAAGAGTCTTTAGGATGAAATCATTCATTTTGTTAGAGTTTTTTGAGTTTGATTTGAAAGATTAAGTAGAGTTTGTTTTAACAGTTAGAGTTTGGAGATGAATATATGAGATAATGGAAATGTTAGTTGAGATATGCAATGTATTTATACTAAGCAATGTGTGGGTTGAGTTAATTGCTTTTTAATTAATATATATGTTAGGAAGTTGTGCCATAATAATCATCATCATATCTCTCAATAATGCTGCTTCAAATCCTATTACTAACCCTTCTCATTCCATATTATCCGTTCATATGTACAGTGATGTCAGTAATAATGCATGCATCGGAATTCTAATGGGCCGTAATTATGCATGCATCTAGTAATATTTAATTTAATTTTTTATTTTTAGAACAAACAACAACGGTTATTGAGAAACAACCCGTTGTCTTTAGTTATAACAACGGTTTTGTATATTACAACCCGTTGTTATAACTTTCCCCCCAAAATTGAGTCACACTTTCCACAACGGGTTTTTATACATAAAACCGTTGTTAATAGTTTTAACAACGGTTTCGTTAAGTAAACCAACCGTTGTTAAAACCTTCTACAACGGACGCTTTAACAACGTCCGCTTTTTTATATAACAACGGTTTTTGACCGTTGTTATAGCCTGTATCTGTAGTAGTGAATGTTATAGATATCATTAATTGGACTTGAGGTCTCTAAAATGTAAATGCCATTGAAGGAAGAAGCTTGGCCTATAACCAAATCATTCCTAGAAATAGTACAACGATTGTTCTTAATGACAAAACAAAATCCATCCATGTCTAGCATAGCGATAGAAATAATGTTTTTAGAGAGTGTAGGCACATAAAAACAATTATGTAAATACAACTCAAATCCATTAGGCAAAGCTAATACATAAGTTCCTTTGGATTCGGCCGCTACTCGAGCTCCATTTCCAAGGCGTAGATCCACATCTCCTTTGCTAAGCCTCTTCACGTCTCTTAAACCCTGTAAATGATTACAAAGGTGAGAACCACAACCGGTATCTAGTACCCATGTCATAGTGGAAGTATAATTTATATCAATAACATAAATTTCCTTAGGAATTTTACCTTTTGGAACGATGATTCCTTCCCTTATATTTCGCAAATATACGGGACAATTCCTAAGCCAATGTCCCATGCCATAGCAATAATGGCACTCATAATTAACTTGCTTGAAGTTTTTGACTTTCTTTCCCTTCTTCTTGAACCTTTTGCCCTTTGAAGCAAGAACTTTATTGCTTGAGCTCCCACTAGTTTTGACATCTTTATCTTCCAGAGACAAAGACCCTATAGATTGTATGAGGTAGTCTTCCTGAGACGGTCTCACACGAGATCTAGTAGTAGTAGGTGGTCTAGTAGAAGTGATGAAGTTAAGGTTTCCATCCGAACCTATCCCAAAATGAAGTTCTCTAGTAGTGTCGAAATCATTGTTGGAGCAAACGTCGTCAAGAACATTGTGGTAAGACTCAATAGTTATCGGTGCGGTAGCGTTTGATGGATTCATTGTAATGAACTACAAGTATGGAGGAAAAGGAAATATTAACATCTACCCAACTTGTAAATAATTAACAAGATATGTGCATTTATATAGTGACCTCTACCCAACTATTATAAATGATTCCGAGATCCAAATTCATATTAACTTGGGCACGGGGTAAGTAGTCATGAAACCCTTATCAATATAACTCGGTGGACTAACTCTTTAATCGATTCTACTTTTAGAACTCTAAATTGATAAAATTACTCTAATATTTATCTATAGCCCAAAACACATCCGACAAGGGCACGGGGTAGCCGATGAAACCCTTATCAAAAACTTTTTGTTGAGTTGATCAAATTTCAAATAAATGTGTCCATGATCCAAACCCATATTAACTTGGGAACAGGGTAGCCGATGAAACCCTCATCAATATGAATTCGGTGGATAGACATTTATCACCCACTTCCCCTACGTAACAACGTTTGTACCCAGGGGTAAAGTGCACTCCCGCGAAATAGGTTTTCATGGTTTTGCTATTTGGTAAGGCTATGTCTCGATTGATTGTTTTAGCGAGAGGTCATGTCAATTTATTATCTATCACGTTTTAAGTGAACTAAAGCGGTGAACAACGATAATTGTAATTGACACGATTGAAAAACTTCGATGAAATGACAATGCATGTTTTAGTTATGGCGATTTAGCGATGCATGCAACATATAAATAAAATCAAAGCAAAGCAATAAATCCTAGTATGGCCTTCCCTAAAAGAAAATCTAATTAACTATTACATATTCGGAAACCAACTCCATTGGTCCCTTGAACTTCGGTTATGGCACGCATCTCGAGGTAACACCGTCTTTATGTATCGCCTTCTTGGTGACACCGTCTTGAGGAACTAGGAATAAATAAATTACATAACAAATTACATAATTTCCTATTATACATTTGTAATTAAAATAAAATAAATCTATTAAATTACAAAACGGTGATACGAGATCACAATAAATTACAACCGAATCGATATTCCCATACATTTCGGGTAATACCAATTAAAACTAAGGCCATACTAAGTAAAATTACATAATTCAAAAATTACATAAAGTAAAATTATGACAATCATAGGAGTAAATAAAATGAAGCATTATAATATGTAAGAACATTCCCAATTTTATGCTAAATCGCCTTTAAGGAGCCAATATCGTATATTACGCGGTTTTTACGGATTTGCGTGATTCAACGTTTTATAATCACAAAAATTACATAAATTCATATTTATGCACAAGTTAATTACCCTAACCTCTTAGGACTCAAAATTAGTCTTCACTAACTATTTGACTATAATTAACTCATATTTCTTAAAATTGTTCATTAATGGACCCAAAATTACAATAAAATGCTATAAACTTCAAATAAATCACAAAATTTCAAATAAATTCAAAAATTTGAAATTTAAAATTATGAACATTCTGGAAAAATACCATGACACTCATAATGTTCAAAAACTTAGGTTAAAATTTCGTAAAATTATCGGAAAAACTATGTTGCGGTTTATCGGATTTATCAATAATAATCATAAAAACATGAGAAAAATTATATACATCAACTTTTCAATTTTAGATCTGAAAAATATAATAAAATGCAACATGTGATGTTTTTCTTTAGTCATGGAGTATGTTTTAGCAATTATTCACTAATTAAGTCACTATTTATGCTATTTTTCATCAAAAATTCATAAATCATGCATGAAGACTTCAATATAGCCTATTATTTTACACACATCTTGTAAAATTTCATGTGACAACATACTAAATTTCTATGACCAGATTCGAAATTTATCTCATATTAACCTATTTTTCATTTAAATTCGATTTTTATCATGAAGAATCCATATTTCGAGCATAAGAACTCCAACAATTATGAAAATTTACAGGTCATCTAAAAATAAAACATGTGATAACATATCCAAAAATCACTGGAAAATTCGAACTTTAGCTAATTTTAGTCCGAAAATGACATTTTAATCATAAAATCATATTTTTAATGCCATTTTTATATAAGGTGAACAATAAAAATCCATAAATTAACCAAAATATCCTAAAAACATTTTAGGACCAGAAACTTTAACATGCATAATTTTATTTCGTGATATATCATAATAACACAAATTTACAAGTTTTATATGTTAATCGTATAACTCGGAAAAACTTTAACCCGATTTCATGCAAACAACCAAGGCTCTTGATACCGCTTGTTAGAAATCTATATCTCTTTACTCAACATATTCATAATGTTATAATTTTAATTTAGTCATAAATTAAAAGGTGAGCTTATGCATGCAAACAATAAGTAAAATAAGGAAGAAATCTTCTTCCTTACATTGTTATTTCGGATCAAAGGGTACAAGAGAGTTCTCCTACACTCTTGTTCTTGAGCTTTCCTTTATTGCATGAACTAGGATTCAAGTGTAAAATCCCTCCCAAGGTTTTATACCCAAGATAACAACTTAATAAAATTAATATTATTATTACTAGAACAATATTAATTTTGTGTAAAAATTGACCCAAAAAGGATTTGGTCTCTCTATAAATTCGGTTAAGAGAGAGGGAGGAGGAGGAAGATGTTATCTCTCTAAAATTCTTATTTTAGATGTAAAATGGAATGAATAATGCACTAGTGAATATCATAGTGTATATTAGGTAAAATAAGAAGAAAAACCCATGGGATTTTTTCTTCAAAAGCCGGGTGGAAGGGGGAAAAGAAGGAGTCAATGCATGCACAAGGTTGCCTTCACAAGAACATGTAGGCTTGCATGGCTAGTATTAGGCAAACATGATTATGTTTACCACTAACATAATTAATCTAATATTTTCCTAATCCACCCATTATTTTCGGTTATAGTAGATAAAATGGATTCCATTTTATCTTTGTCAATTTGTCAATTTGTCACATGTCACATGTCATGTAAAATTGTTATGTATTTTTAACATTTTAAAAATCAACGCATTAATAAAATACGTCATACACAAAATCGACCTAGTAATTCATAATTACTTGTACCAAAATAATTTACCAATTATAAATCACACCATCTTGTATTTATAATAATTTATTCATTCAAATGCAATTGTTTCCTTAAACAATAATTTCATCTAAGTAATAAAACAATTCGACATTTAGATCGTATCTTATTTAATAAAATTTCAATAAGACACGTAAATATAACTTCCAAAATCGTCCGTCAATTTTAAGTAATTTAATTGACTGATCATCATACGATCAATTAAATGATCAATTAAGAGTGTTATCCTATCTGTATGACCTAAGGGGATCAATCACCACCGTCTCACGACAAGTAATGTCAAACTCTAGTCACCCAATCATTACCGATATGTGGATGGGTTTGACAAAAAATGCTTCCAATCAGATTCTTTAAATGAGACTTAAACATGTGATCATCATGATCATGGGGCCAGATCGCATTATTGTTTCGGGAGGACACATATCTCCAACAGAGTTGTCTTAGGGCACTTAGTTTATGATAGGGGCATCGAGGCGATAAAGCAAAGTCCAAGTGATTAAGCAATTACCTCCGTTAATGTTAAGAAAGTGAGGAGTTTCCTCGATACGCCAGCTTATCTAGGGCTCATCAAGGACTTTTCAAAATTTGCTAAACCACTTACACTGCTGTTATTAAAAGATGCCCCA
>NW_027413795.1:0-5996 GCF_048544455.1 Silene latifolia
TTAAATCTAGCCTTAAATAATTACGTAAATTCTACGTAAAATCGGTAGGATATGTTTGTAAATGGTTCAACTAGTCAAAAACCTGCAATTTCAAAAATTTTTCTTCCTAAACCATTCACAACCAATCCAACTCAAGAAGAGTGCCAAAAACCCTGCATTGCTAACGAACCGATTTACATGCCATAGCTAAACTATATGAAAATATAACAATACAAACCAAAAATAGAAAAGGGAGACATATGTCCCTTCAAATTATATACAAAACTAAAGTAGAAAAGGTTTACTAAAAGAATAGCCAAACTAGGTCCAAGGTTCCTTGCTCACTAGCTCGTCTGTGACCCCAACAAAGAATCAACAACCTGTCAATCGCATTTTATACAAACACGAAAGCCACAATTCAGTGGGGAGTAACTTCGAGTCCTCCCAGCCACGAATCGTCAAAATTAATGTACATGTAGTAAAACATGTAAACAAGATGATAAATAATTCAATTATCAATTATTCTAACATATGAGCCCTAAATTGACCAAACTAAACTAACATGTGAAACATTTAACAATTTGTAATCCAAACTCTATCAACCATAGCCGGCTTGCATCTCACCTTCTATGATTCATAGAATCATCAAACAAGAAAGGGCAATATATCAAAGACAGGCATAAGTTCTTAGTACGGTCAATAGTCACTTTGTAACTCGAGTCTATACCACGAGGTAGGGAAGGTAATCGAACCGGTATCTTGGCTCAGCGGTTAATATTAATAAAACATGGCCAAGAGACAACACAACCCTAGCCTAAAATCTGCGCAGACCTAGACATGCGGATACACACCACCGCACCCAAGACCCACAACTTTTTTTAAAACAAAGTGAAGTGAGTACCCTAAGGAGTCCACCAAAGGGTTGGCTAGTACTTAAGCTGACCACTTACTATCAAAATAAGTAACTGAGGTCATGCCCCAACTTGGATAAACATCCACTAGTCAGAAACACAAAGGCTATCAAGCAGTGAACATATACTCGTCAAAGACTATAAAGACCTATCTATGATGAAGGCCGAAATACTCACCTAGGACCTAGTCCCAGCTAGTCCCAGCTTGAATACTTTAGCCCACACCACACAAGACTCACCACACAAGTCAAGTAAGACACCCACTTAACCTTAAGAGGGCAAAAAGTCCTACTTACCAACATAAATTCTAATATTCTATCATGTGAAAGGCTATATAAATGTCTATTCAGCAGATAAACCAACAGTTCCTCAATAAGTATTCAATACTGATTACCAATTCTAACAATATTAACCATATTAAAGGCTTCAGGGAATCTAGGGCCATTACTACAAAATAAGAAGCTATTTAAATTCAACTAACTAAATAAGAAGCTATTTAAATTCAACTAACTACACATGTGAAATAGAGATACAATAAATGGCCTAAAGCAAGAAAAATGCCGATTATCTAATTCATTCAACCAAATTTTTACCCGCAACCCCAGCCCTGCGACAGGTACGGGTCAAATTGCGGCTGACCAATCACTCAATTAACTGACATCGCATCAGTCAAAGGGACTAAGGCGGTTTTCGCAAGACAATCAACAAAACATTACAATTATCACTATAAAATTCATTTTGAGCCTATTAATTACAATTTCATTTTGTAAACTATCCTAACATGTGATAATTATCAATATAACATAATTTTTCTACCATTAACCTAACTTTTAGTTACTATTATGATTCACTTCACAAGTTTAACCATGTGTACTTATTCTAATTACATCCTTAATGAACCCAAAATGACGGACAAAACATGGAAAACCGCGAAACAAGCAACGGGCCGACCCGGGCCAGCCGTGGGCTAGCCAGTGGGCTACACTGGCCCGCCGCTTCACGCCACTCTTACCCCCTCTTTTTTTTTACCGTTTTTCTTCATTTTAACTCGTTTTAAGCATTATCTAATCGTTCCCATATCATTTCCATGCTATTATGATAATTTAATCTAACAATTTACATGCATGCAACCATTTTAAACATGTGAAAATTACTATACAAACAAAAATCATAAAACATACAAAAACAACACAACATGTGACGATCTTTCGTCGAGTAACTCGAAATATGTTACCTTAAGCTAGAAAATGAGCAATTAGCACCTCAAAACCGAAGCCCTAACAACAACTAGCCGCTATCCTCTACAATATACGACTCCCCGAACTCGTCCTCCAATTCTTCACCTAAATAAACAATTAAAACACAAAGATAAGTATATATACCGAAATTTCCGAAAATTGGTCTTAAAACAACTTCAAGAAAACTGAAATTAAATTGTACCAAGTTGTAGATCGCGACGAGAGGATTCCGGAAAGGTAAATTTCGCGAAAAACCGATAAGAAACGAGCAAGTTATGTCGATTTTTAGCTTGAAATGATAAAAATGGTGTTTTTTTTAGAAAGTAGAAGATGAAGATAGAGGAAAACCAGAAAAAAAGAAAGAGAGGGGGAGGGGGTGCCGTGTAAGGAAGAAAGGAAAGGAGGAAAGGAAGGTGCGGGATTTTTAGTCGGGATTTTCCGAGTCGGTTTTGAATCGTTTCAATAATAATTAAATCCGTAAGTCAAACGCAAATTCCGTCAAGACCAAAGTTCTTAAACACGAGATTACAAGAAAATTGAGTATTCATACGACCCATTTCCAAATTCGTTTACCCAACGTTCAAAAGAATTGGCATCTTCCCCCCGATACGCCCTTTTTTTCGAAATAAAAAGTTTAACACGGTTTAAACTATTTTTAAACATTTCGAAACTATCAAAATAAATACTTTTCTTCAAAATATAATAAAATTATATTTCTTTGAATTATTTTTACTTTAAATACTTAAATATTAAATTTTATTTGATTAATAAATTACTTCCGAAATTTATTAACGGTCCTAAATTACGGGGCGTTACAACAAATTAACAAATTGACAAATTAAAATGAATCCATATTACAGAAGTGTGCCGTGTAAATGGGTAGATATGTGGATGGTTGGGTTTCGTTTATTTAATTAAAAAGGGAACACAATCATTCCCTACTAATATAGGGTTGCATGCCTAGTCTCTTGTGAAGAGCAAATTGAAAATGCATTGGGCATCCTACCCAAGACCAATAAATCCGGCCACCCTATGTTAGTAGGAGAGTTTTTCTCTTCTATTTTATATAATTCATTCATATAAGATTATTTACTACTAGAATAACTTATCTCACTAGTTTTGTTGTTGAACAAAATTCATAAAATCTCACATAAATCTCTAATATTATTCAATCAATACTAGAAGTAGTATACATATAATATTAGTAATTTTAAGGGGACAAATATTAATTTCTAGTAACAAAATTAATATTTGTATTAAGAAGGATTTCCTTTGTACAATCCTTAAGGAGAAGTTCCTACTATGGAGCTTGAAGATTTGGAGCACTCTTGGAAGATCATCCTATTATGGGTAGCTCAAGAAGAAGACTAGGAAGAAGTCCTATCTTGTGCCCATGAAACCGAAATATCACATGGTAAGGATACGATTTCTTCTTACTAATTTTGAAAGTTATGCATGCATAAGATCTAGAATTAATTTTATGACTAAATTAATTTATCACATTTTCGATATGTAAACCTTTGAGATTAACGAATCCAACAGGAGGAGGCGGCCCCGAGACGGGCCAACGTTGGATGGGGTGGTCGCCAGCTGAGGGGAGCACCTGCGTGGGCTGAGACTTGGGACAACAGACACCTACTTTGGGCTGCAGAGGGTCACCTGTCCTACAGGATGGTGAAGAGCTTGGTAAATCGAACTCATCACTCTTCACTCATCTTCTTTCATTTCTTTTTGTTATTCCTTTTCTTCTTCATTCAGGGAAAAGATAGCTTTTGTTTCGAATCCAAATAGGAGGCCGGAACATCGATCGTTCTCGCCCTACCTCGGGACGGCGATAGGGTGCTACGAGAGGCTATCTACCGAGGAGCGCCATCATCGAGCAGGAGCGTTCGGTGCTTTGGCACAGCTTGAGGGATGTGGCGAGGAGGAAGCTTCGCCAACCTTAGCCTGGTCCGAGCTTTCTTGGATCGATTTTGGGACACGACCTCCACATTTCACATGCCTTTTGGCGAGGTGGGGGTCACGTTGGAGGATTACGGCATGATTTCTGGTTTGCCATGTGGGACCGAGGTGGTGGAGGGCCGGAGACACCTGATGAGATGTGATGTCGTCGGGTCACATTTATAATACTCAACATACAACTAGTTAGTGGTAAGTCGAGGTCGATCCATGGGACGGTGTGCTTTGGGATCTAAGTCTATCTATCTTAATTTATGCTAGTGTCACAATTGATTTGGGTTTGTAGTTGTGTTATAGACTAATAAAAGCAATAAAGTAAAACAAGCAATAAAAGGAAAGATGTAAACAAATGATTAAAAATGCTAGGATATCATGGGGTCATAAGGGATTCATGGTGTTGATCATACAAACATGTTTACAAAGTTTCAAGCAATTAATGTTGTGGAGGAACCGAGTTGGTTTATGTCTTACGGTTCATAGGAAGAGTTGGGTCCCGGAGCCGAATCGATTAGATTGTACAACACCTACAAGTCGACTTACTTTCTTCCTATTCAACTTCTATGCATGGTCTAACAAGACTCGAGTTGGTTTATATCTTACAAGTCAAGTTGAGTAGATAAGAGATGGTTGTAAATGCAAGGATTCATAGGCTTAGCATTTCATCAAACATAACATGTGCATAAAGTTGACATCACAACAAGCAAGCAATTTAATTATGAAAACATATTAGATTAAGCATGAATCAATCCCATGTTGGTTGCCCCTAATTACCCACTAACCCTAGCTAAGGAAACTACTCACTCATTATCATGTTGAACATGCTAGCAAGGTTGTCAATCATGCCAACAAAGTAAAACATGATGAATAAATGAAAGAGATTAACAATAATTAAAAAGTGATTTAGAGAATTATACCTACTAATGATTCCAATAATAAAGCAAAGAATAAAATAAGTACTTGATGCTTGATTGGAAGGTTGTCAATCCTCCAATAATAACCCAATAGTCTTCAATTACCTAAAAGTAACAAGCTTGAACAATAATCAAGGAGAGATTAATGTGTAATTTGTGGAAAGATTAAAGAGCAATCTATTCTAATCTACTCCTAATTGAATCTAAGAGGAATTTCTAATGTAGAGGCTTAACCTCATCTCCAAACTCCTTGCATGATTATTTACAAATGGGGTGTATATAGTAGAGCTTCATTAGGTTAACTAAGGCTAAATTAGTAATTACATTTTTGAGTTTTAAGTAGGGAAATGCTAGTCTTTTTGGAGGGATGAGCATCTCGGCTGAAGACGTTGCGGTCCGTCCGTCCAGGAAGGGAAGACGCTCGGATTCTTTGGGGGGGGGGCACGGGCGTCTTTCGGGGAATCCGCTTGGATTATAGTGGAGGAATTCGAGCGTCTTTGTTGCTTGGACGCTCGGATTGTCGTTCTGGACGGGCGTCTTGCTTGCAAATCCGCTCGGGTTCTGCTTCAGAATCTTTTCCTTCACTTTTTTATTCTCGTAGGATTGGTCTTTAGTTCTCGCTTCCTCTTCATACTAGTCCATCAAACATCGTCAAATAGCTTCCAAATATGCACGAAAGACGGGAATTTCCGCCTTATTATCTTCTTTCCTACAAAATATATGAAATGCACTAGGAAAGCAAAATAGAAAGCATTTGACGGATAAAATGGTCATGGAATGATATAATAGTATTCAAAATAGGCTCAACTAGGGGACTAAATATGCTCAAAAAATGGTCACATCAAATATCCCAAAATTGAATCTTTACTCGTCCCGAGTAAAGAGGTGACAAAAACTAGACCTTTATTTAAACTATCCTAATAATATAGCTGATATGAGACAATTAGCACACAAAACAAGTAATGGTTGCATCTACAAAACAATAGCCACTTTCCTCA
>NW_027413796.1:0-5950 GCF_048544455.1 Silene latifolia
TATATATATATATATATATATATATATATATATATATATATATATATATAGAGAGAGAGAGAGAGAGAGAGATTTGGGATCCGATGAGAACCACCTACATAGTGAGAACCGTGAGAACTCCACCTTAATGATTTTTTTTCCAAAAAATGACGACATATTTAGATTCAGCATAGCATTTTACGTCTATATAACATATTTATTGTCCAAAAAGTATAAATTATCGACCCAAACGATACGAGAAACATTTTATTAATTTTGATGCACCTAAGCTCACCATTTTTCATGATCTAACAATTTTCACGCACCTAGAACTAAGTTTTATTACCCCTAGAGCTTCTCCGATATTTTCATGCACCAGAATAATTTACTCATGCATGTAACAATTTTCATGCACCTAGTATTGATTTTCGTGCATCTATAGCCATTTTAGTATACCTAATTGTATTTTTTTACATTAAGTTTATATTTTGTTAATAAAATCAAAATTTTTTGTTTAGCTATACTAAAAATGTGTTAGAATAAACTAAACTAAGGGTAAATGATCCATCAAAACTTTCTGAACAAGATTTGATGATGATTTAGTAAGTGGTTCTCAAAGGTTCTCATTATGTTAGTGGTTCTCATTTGGATCTCGCCCTATATATATATATATATATATATATATATATATATATATATATATATATATATATATATATATATATATATATATATATATATATATATATATATATATATATATATATATATATATATATATACACACTATATATTAAATCCGTAAACCAAGGGAATTCAATGTAATTAAAGAAAGTTATACAAATTAATTATACTATATAGTTTTAAATCAATAAGATAAGTGTGATTGACCCGATTAAGAGATGTCGATTAAAATATTATATAGTTTAGGTTAAAATTAAATTATATAGAAGTCAGTAATTTTCCTAAACATGGTCAATTTCTTTAAAATAAAATAATTAATTAAGATGGTCAATTTCCATAAAATAAAATAATTAATTAAGATGGTCAATTTCAAGAAGACTTAAAGAAAGAAGATGCAGTTCGATAATTTTATAAATATTTAAGACTAAAAGTTGGTCAATTTCCTTAAAATAAAATAATTAATTAGTATACCTAAGTAGTAAAAGTAATTTCATCGATAAAGAAAAGAATGATAGTAACATTTTTTTATAAGGTAAGAAAACTAGGATGATTATAAATCAACCTATAGTTATATGATAGTAAGAAAACTAGAATGATAGTAACATTGGATATAGTTATATGATAGTAATCACTCATCCGAATAGTAAGAGTAACAATATTATCAACGAAGATTATGAGAGTGGTAGAAACAACAACTATAGTGAAATAATCAATATTAATGCGCCCGATAGTGAAAGTAACAATAATTACTACGTGAGTAGTGAAATTATCAATATTAATGCGATGAGTGACAGTTAACAATAATTCTACAGGAGTAGTGAAAGCAACAATGATTACGGGAAGTAGTGAAATGTTATTACTATTGTTTTCATTAATAAGAGTAAAAATATTAATAATGGGAGTAGTAAATTTGTCTCAAAATTTATTTCATCGTAATTTCAGGGTATGTTATAAAAATATATTAATAATAAATTTATCGTTATCAACTTTAAGTAATTTTATTTAATGAAAAATTTAATGGTAAGTAGAGGCCCCGGGCGTGTCGGGCACCAATACTTGTATATATATATATATATATATATATATATATATATATATATATATATATATATATATATATATATATATATATTTCAAGTTGTTAGTTTAATTTTTTTTTTTTTGTCAAAGTCGCGCACTTAGCCGCATTATAATATAAAGGGGGAGGGGGTTTAAATTTGGTTTTGTATTGAGAGAAGTTCAGAATTATTTTCCTTATTTATTATTTATTCGCAGCTTTATTCAATTATTGTTGGTTTAGATAATGTTACCATGAGGCACGCTAAAAACCGTGATAGGTGAAACATCTAGTTATTCGGGAAATTGGGAATATCACATCTACGTCTCGGGATAAATATGGGTGATATTTTTTAATTAACTTAGGTCTGTCGGCAATGATTTCACTCGATTTGGTTAGAAATGAGTTTATTTGACCAAAATTTCGGCACTTTATTTTTTAAGATTTGGCAAGTAGCTTATTTAACCAAATTAACTATGAGGTAAATGAAATGCTACATAGAGTAGCATTTGATATTTCGTATACCCGATTTGATTTGATTTTCCGTTTACCCTTAAATTTATACTATTAAATAATTATCATATCCTTTTACGTCATTTTATCAAAATGCCATTTCTTTTGATTAGTTTGCCAAACACTTATTTTATATAATCAACCACCTTACTCGGTTCCTAATTTCAAATACCTTATCAATTACCAATTCAAAGGTTCGATTGCCTTTTAAGTTTTCATTTCTTTTCAAAGGTTTATTTATCTTTTCAGGTTAGTTTTAAAAGCGTTAGCCTACTAATCCAATTCAACCCTCGGTTTCATTTTATATATTCCCCATGGTATAAAACAAACCATGAGTTAAAGCGTTAAATAATCCTTCCTCTATTTGCTTATCTTGTTCTCATTTGATTTTTGGAAGTCAAACCTACCATCTTTCATAAAATATTAATTTTGACAAAAGAACTACTCCGTAACATTTACATATCGTAAATTACTGTTAAAATTCCATCTTGGTGTTTGCGAAAAAGGAAATGAGTAGAATATGGAAAAATAGAAAGACATAAGAGTAGTATTGTACATTGGAAGTAGCAACAATTATTGTGTGAGGCAAATTGTATGGCGCGGCGTTAGAAAAGCCGTTATTTTATGAATAGAAGTGATCGATTTATTTTAGGTCGAGCATCACCATGTTGAATCAACCGAACCTGTTCATGGGCCAGAATCGAGTTAAAACTTTGGTGTTGAATGACGGGACGAATCCGAAATTTCAGTCTATTGATTTAAGACCTAACATAGACTAAACTAATTTTTTGTAAACTAAAACTAATTTTTGTAACTACCAATTATGGTGGGTCGATCCAAATTTTCACACATTGATGTTATTCATATTGCATACGGACAACAAAGTACTACTTAGTACTCGTACATGTTAACGTTTGAAATTGGTTTGTGAACCGAAAAGAAAGGAACAAAAAGTCTGTTACGGAAATATATGTTTTAACTTGTGTGGTGTATGTTAGGTCAAGGGCAATTTTGTGGGATCTATCAATCAAATGAATCAAAAGTTTAAGAAAATAATTTGGTCATTATTAAAAAGAGCAAATCTAGGACACCTAACAAACTAAATTAATAAAAACTCAATAAAGTTTCATTTACTATTTATAAAAATTTTAATTATTATTTTTCGAAGTTAATTTTTTGTAATTGAGCTAAGAATGAGTTTATCCCTCCCATAGTGGGGTCTCTTAGGAGAAGAGGGGACTACGTTCCTTAGTATGAAAATTGTTGCAAAAAATAACTATGGAATTATACCCTCATCTTTACCTTTTATTATTTTTAATAATTATAATAGACGTCGATAATTGCGTTTTGTTAAAATTCTAATTTCTCGGATTTATATATTCACAAACTTCATGTTGTTAATAAGAGAATCCAGAAATTGCTGATTGAATCTTCCTTCAATTTCCCTGCTCCTTTACCAGTTTGGCCACCAGGTATCCATCGTCTTTTTTTTCTAATCATTTACATTGTGTAATAACTTTTGTTTAAGATCGTATGTCTGACAATCAATCCGTCTTATTTATGGTACGTCGAGGATCTCCTGCACTTGGACATTTTTGCAACCTTATCCTTGCGATATTAGCCTTACATTGTCTGTTTCATCTCTTGTACGTCGACAAAAGTTGCTACACATGATTGTCTGTTCTTGTGAATTTCTCGGATGTAATTATCTGCTTGCGTTAGATTGACACAATCACCTTAATATTAGAGCTATTTTTGTGTATATACTCCCAACGTCCACGGTCGGATTAGAGAATTTCGAGACTTTGTGCGAAAAACTTATTTGTAGCCCTTTTATTTCTTAACTAGTTTTGTATCCCGTGAAAATCACGGGATTTTTAAGGACCTTTTTTAGATTTATATTTTTACTATATGATTCTTTTGCGTGGTTTTAATAAAAATTTTAATCATGAATTGATCAAATGATACATATGTAGGTTTTATAACTTCAACTTCGATGATCTCATAAATTGCCAAGATACGATACAAATACCTTGGCCCTCGAAAAAGTAAGAAAATGTAGTAACATCGGCAAGATACTTCAATCGTATTGGAGTTTGTGGAACTTGATATGCATTAAAAAATTAATCTTAAAAAGAAAGCATCTTATCTAAATAAACGAAAAAAAATATTACCGATAAATTAATAGAGCAAACAAAATATGAAAGCTCAAAAGAATATAACAAATATTAACAAATAAATTAGAGAAATTTACGAAAATGTAAATTATTTTTCCAACCAGATATTATCACAATTTCCACCATATTCCCTATAAATAATCCCTAATAATACATTAATAAAACTCAATATCACAAGAATAATGTCTTATCCATTAACAACTTTATACATAAATACCAATTGATTCAAAAGACGAATTATCATACCAATTGATTCAGAAACTTACATACCAAATTTACCAAATAAATCTCACTACAGATTACTGTGTCAATTGATTCAAAACTAAAAAAGAAAAGTGTTTTATCTCAAAGTAGTAAGGCAAGTCTTCACCTAACCAATTATATTATTTCTTTCATATTCTACTTTTTTCTTCAACTTTGGATGATTTCTCCTCTTCTTTTTAATTTTCCCTGCCATTCAAATATTAATCATTTATAACCGGTATATAAACATATTTTGACACTCGCTTAATTGAAAAACAAAAAATATATGTTTAAATAAGCTCAATTCTTGAATAATGGAAGAAATAAATTTGATGAATACCTCATTTGAAAGACAATTTAAAGCATTCAATGATCAAAACTTTCAATCTGAAACAATATTATCAAAACACAGGTAAACACATATTAGTTTAATAATCATAACATTTAAATAAAAAAAACGTTCACATTTACCTTGTTTTTATGATAAGAATGACGATAAAATGTGTTTTGAGTTGATTCTTGTTTATACTTGAAATTTATTATTATGTTTTGGAAACAAAGAAGATAAAAATAAAAAGATGACACTATATAGGAGGGATTGTAGTTATGGAGGTCATTAAAATTGTGAAAGAGTGTTTTATAATTCTTTAATCTTTTTCTTGGAAAGATTGAAGGGTAGGTAAATAGCTATTGATTTCTTTAGATTTATGTGCATTATTCCGTATTACTAAGTGAAAATTTATTATTATTCATTTTTTTGTAAAACATTATTATTATTATTATTATTATTATTATTATTATTATTATTATTATTATTATTATTATTATTATTATTATTATTATCATCATCATCATTATTATTATTATTATTATTATTATTTATTTAGTTATTTAGAGTGTTTTATGACTTTTTAATATTTTTCTTGGGAAGATTTAAGGGTAGGAAAATAGTTATTGATTTCTTTAGATTTATGTGCATTTATTTCGTATTATTAAGTGAAAATTTATTATTATTCATTCTTTTGTAAAAAAATTATTATTATTATTATTATTATTATTATTATTATTATTATTATTATTATTATTATTATTATTATGAGTGTTTTATGACTTTTTAATATTTTTCTTGGGAAGATTGAAGGGTAGAAAAATAACTATTGATTTCTTTAGATTTATGTGCATTTATTCCGTATTATTAAGTGAAAATCTAATATTATTCATTTTTTTTACAAAAGAAAATTATTATTATTTATTGATTTATTATTGTATAAATATAGATGGGCTAGGTGGCAATAAC
>NW_027413797.1:0-5827 GCF_048544455.1 Silene latifolia
CGTAGCTAGCCCAAAACCCTTTCCGCCTTAAATTTGTGTTTACATGTCCCCTTTGTTTGATTCTATTAAGTTGTTAGATACAATCCTTTAGCATGCTAGATACACTCATTTAAGTTGGTAGTTACATACCTCTAGCTAGCTAGATACACCCCTTTAAGAGTCTAGATACATACCTTTAATTTGCTAGATACACTTCTTTAAGTGTCTAGATACATACCTTTAATTTGCTAGATACACTTCTTTAAGTGGCTAGATACATACCTCTAACTAACTAGATACACTCCTTTAAGTGGCTAGATACATACCCCTACTTAATAATACCGTCTCCCTCATTTGATCCCATTCTCCCTCGGAAAGGGTTCACCCTATTTTTTAGGGTTTAGTTCTTGGTTGCACCACCATTTCAATAATAAGGGAAAAGGTTAGGGCTGAATTCGACGGTTCCGCTTGGCTAAAAGTTTGTATCTAGCGTGCCAAGTATGTATCTAACAAGGTAATGATGTGTATCTAACGTGCCAAATATGTGTATTTAACAAGCTAAAAGTTTGCTAAAAGGACCCATTTGTACTTCCAAGGTACATAATTTTAAACTTCATGTATGATGTACCAATTTTGATAACAACTTGTTCAGCAGCCTTTCATTTCAAATTCAGGAACACGTTGCACCCTTAGTACACATTTAAGTACAACTAGTTGTTGTACGGCGCGCGAAGCGCGCCGTACCCCAAGATAGTTATACCGGCATGGTTTTATAGCTTGAGCATAGCATGGTCATGAAAGTCACTATAAGAAACGCGCAATTGAGCCACTTTATTTGGCAATCGTCTCTAAAAAGGGGTTAAAAACGCAATTTTGTTAAAGAGTTAAATCTACATTAATCATGGTTGGAATCAATTCATTACAAACCCGATATACCTTTTGGGTGATGTAATTTGAATAAAGGAAAGCTCTTGATTTTTATCATGGTTTAAGAAAACATACAATTTGGTATTCAATATCAACAACGTTAGGTGAAAGTGCTACACATGCCCCAATTCCGGTCCAAGATCAAAAATTAAGTTTGACATCAAAAGTTGTTCAGATGTTGTAGCTACGGTACAAACCAATTAAACATCCAACTAAAAGACGTAAAATTTGTTAACTGCAATTTTGTTGCCTCCATCGCTGAATCTTTTTCTCCCATTTTCTTCATGACTTATTTATTTGAGTGGTGACGGATGCAAAATGTAAGAACACCAAGTGGATGACTGACCGGGAGATCACGTACGATGACATGTTGCTGCAACACGAGCCAACTCCAACCAGCAATTACCTGTTTTCTCCTCTAAACAACAATCAATTCATGACCCACTGAGATTCAGAAACATTTTTCAGTTTAGCAACAAAGTAACACACAACGCTTGTTTAGATTATACCTGAGGACTTTAACACTGCCCAAAACATTTGATATTGCAGAACTTTAACTCAATTTGATTGATCTTACATTACTGAGATAATTAGTTAAATAATGGAAGTGTATAGGAAATTCTGAAAACGATGCGCCTGGGATTGTGAATCTACATGAGTGTCTTTCAAATTCCCGAGACGATTAATCAAACACATGCTAACCAGAACTTCGAATTGATTAAGGTAGTCCGCTGGTGGTGAAAGGCAGCGGGGCGTTAGCTGTGACCTGTAAGCCATCAGCAAAGTCAACCGATTAATGATAAACTAAAATTAAAAAGAAGATAGGGCAGGCTAAGTTACGTATGATAAGAAGGAAGCAATCAACAGACATACAAAAAGCAATTTTTTTTTCTGCAATTAACACGCATCACTTCAATATTATTCATAAAAGTTGTATAACACTACAACAATAGTGCATAAAAGCTGACGTGTGTACTTTCCTGTAATTGGGATCAATCAAAATATTGGATTTAGAATATTGGAGTGAACAATATGCTAATACAGCATTTGCGACTTTTGGAGCTTCTTCGTAACAGATAAACAGTGCTCAGCACAACACTTTGCTCTTTTTCTCGTTGAAACTCATCGTTTTGCTATCCTTACACTCACAACCTCTTATTTTGCTTCCCTACCACTTACCTCTTAATTATTTGCTTTCCCTTTTTTTATCATCCTACCACACTTATTTTTCCATCCCCAAAACTTCTTATATTCTCCTTTCGAATGAGTTTTAAAAGTTGGGGGTGACAACCCTACAAGCTAATCTGAGAGGCGAAAGATGGAGCAAGGAAATAGGAGCACTGAAGAGCAGAATCTTTCATCCGACTTCATCAACTAAACCCAAATCAAACAACCCAACCCGAACCAAACATCAAATCCACAACCCAGGAGGCTGATGCCAACCTCGAATAGAATGTGCACTAAAACCATCAAAAACCTATTAAAATCAAACAAGAACACTCCATACAAAAAATTGCATCTACAAACGAACAACTGCCGTGATAAACCGCGGGAGCTCCAAACTTTCTGATTTATGGCTAAAACCTCTTTAATTTACTCCCAAATCTAAGAACCCAGATTAATCTATACTCACAATATCACAACTCAAACAATCAATCACATTCTAACACAATACTAAGACCTCATGTACATGATCCAACTATAGAAATCGCAATTTAAACAGAATATATCAAATTAAAACCATTAAACAATAAATAAAATTAATCAAAACCTCTACTTTCCCTTCGTTTTGCTTTCCCTCTCGGCCTCTACCAGGCTCTCATTTCAGTAACTATTTGCTCTCACCTCCATCTTTTCTTACCTGATCATTTTTCTACTCTTTGCTCTCACCTCCGTCTTTGCTCTCACCTCATATCTTTCGTCACCTTCAACTTTTCTCAAACTGCCCCAAAACTTTACAGAAACCCACATCTCAGTTCCAAAAAACCAAAATCACGCAAATGAATAACAAAATCACACCAACAAATAAAATATAAATCAAAACTACCTAAACTAAACTAAATAAACAAACCCACGTCACAATTCCAAAAACCAAATAATAGAACACACCCCAAAACCAAAATCAAACAAAAAACGATACAACTAAATCACACAAGCATATAAAATATAAACCCTAAATCAATCAAAACAACCTAAATTAAATCAATTCAAATTCCAAAAACCCATAAATAAAACTCAACAACAACAACAACAACAACATCAGAGCCTTAATCCCAAAATAATTTGGGGTCGGCTGACATGAATCATCCTTTCGAACCGTCCATGGGTGAACGCACGCCTCAAAATGCGAATAAAAAAAGGGAAGATGAAAAACAAAAAGGGAGAACGAAAATGTAATGGAAAGTCAAGGTGAACACAATTAAACAGCAAAATAACACCAACCCATTTAATAAATACCCTAAAACAAACCTGAAATAAATCAAATTACACAAACAAAAACCAAAATCAAACAAACAACAACATGAGACGTACTGAATCCATCTGAGATGAGGAAATTGAAAGCATGTTCATCACAATTATAAATAAACTTATTATTTGTAGCAGAAGCTTTTGAAGACACTGTGATGCAATGGTTGTAAAATTTCCAGAAAATTCAGTATTGAACGCAAAAAAGTAGAATACCAAAGTTAGATACGAATCCTCCTGAAACAAAAGCACAAGACAATAAACTAACAAAGTAGAATACCAAAGTTAAAGCAATGATCCATGGAAGCAACCTAAACCCTAACAAAAAATCATCAATTCACCTTACCCCAACGTCAACAATGTCAATCCTGGTATTGTTATTTGCGGCCACAGCAAATTAGGGTTTGCGAAATTACTTGTTATTTGTATGCTCAAAATGACACACCGATGATGAGGTGAATCTTCTCCAAAGGATTATTTGACGCCCAAAACAAACCTGGGGATAGATCGTGATGGTATCAACTCAAAGTAAAAGGGGTGATAGGTCTTGTGCCAAGAACAAAGTAAAATGTATAGAACAATTTTCAGTGTACTAAGATCCAATCTCATAAATCAGCCGATGTATTATATCAGACTATCAATTGACGTTGTTGTCAATAAAGTACTAAAATTGGAAAAACATGTATAAGACCATTAGCCCGTTACACAATCAGGTATTCAGGTAAGCTTTCAAAACATTAATTTTCTTTAAGAATGATAAGAGGATTTCTGGTAACAATATACGAGTAATAAATAAAGTCACATCACAATTTTTCTTAGATGGGCCAAGACCGTCATATGGTCTATGAACCATCAATGCGCGGAGGTAACAAATAACAGTGAAAAGAAAACCAAAAACAGGTAAAGAGAACAAACTAAGAAAAGGGAGAATGCAAAAAAGAGAAGGATTTAAATGAGGCAAAACCCAAGTAAAAAGAGAAAGAGAAGGTGGAAAGTGGAAGCAGAACAATGAAGATATAAATAAAGAGGGAAAACAGCTGGAAAGAGAGCTAAGAGAAGACGCATAAGGGAGAAATAAGAGCGAATTTTAACCAAAATTAACAATCAAATAATGTGTAGTCCACTTCCACCAAAATATCGACTGCAAATCAGAGTTCCCAAACAACACCCAATACTGATCATCATCATTACATGGCTCTTAATTACCTATACATAAGTAAAAGGGGTCTTTAAAAGAAGGGTATGTGTCACATGATTTTGAGCGTGGATCGAAACTGAGCCTCTTATGTAGTTCAATTAAGACTTTTCGCTGATGTCATGGCAAAACAATTATCGTTTCGAGCAATTAGTAATCTCAACCCACCAAAGTCACTTTTCAAAGAAGAACAATCTACCAAAGGACTCTAAAGCAAACGAAACACTCCGTACTTAACTCTAATAATAAAAATAACCCATCAAATGTAAAATCAGGAAACTTACAGCTCGAGAGAGGTGAAAATGGTTAGCATAGAGTTATGGTCACTTTGGTAATTCCTGTATAGTCATTAACAAAAAAATTAGTATCACAGAAATGCCTAATAATTATGATAAACTCATTAACAACAAAACAAACAACACACTAACCACAATTAAATTGTGAAACTAATGACCGTCAATCAATACACAAAATTAAAACCACACAACCAGCTTAAATATCATCAAACGACAACTTTTTAGCCAGCAATTTAATAGATGAATACCCAAAACCTGAAATAGAGAGAAAGTTACTACACAGCTTTGGGTAATCTTTCCCGACTCTCGATTCTAATAAAGGTGAGCTTGCTGAGTTTATGAACATAAATTAGGCAAATATAATAGAACCAATCAGATCAAAGCGAAACACGAATTAGGCAAATACCAGTAAAGTGACCTATCTACGATGGAAAAGGCGAGTATGGTAGTGCCCATCTATGGGAAATTAGGGTTTTTGAGCGTGTCGCAGGTGACGGAAATGAAGTTCACTGGGAATAATGAAGCAAGTTGTTGTATTGCAGTAAGCCGTAGCCTTTTTGTTATGTAAAGTCGATGCCCATAAGAGATCAGAGTCCCAAAAAGGGAGACAATCGATCAAGAAGATAAGATTTGGGAGTTTGAGAAACGAAAATACCTGTTTATCATCTTCATCTTCATCTCCATCTTCAGATCGAACTATCACAAGAATAATTATGATGATGATATTGATCTTCTATGAAGGAAAAGGTGTCTCCTCTTCGGTGTTTTGAGACGCAAAGGGTAGATGAAGGCCTGAAGGTGAAGGGAGATTGTGAGAAAATAATTGAGGTGAGATGGAAAATAAAAATAATGGAGTGTTATTCAAAGCTCTGCGTTTTGAGTAGAAAAGAAGCAAAACGCCCCTTCTGAGTACTGTTCATAATGAACAGTAATGTAGCTTACTCACATTTTAGTAAGGGGTATA
>NW_027413798.1:0-5635 GCF_048544455.1 Silene latifolia
AAATATCTTCCACTCACCTCAACATATAACAGTTCATTTCCTATCTTCGGTTAGCATTCCAAATAACGACATCAAATCCACCAACAAAATTTACCTCAACATTCTTCCAATACTATCCTTAATTGTATCGTCACGCAACTCACCACCAAGATCTCCTATCGTGCAAATTCTTCACCAAGCTTTTTACTTTCCTTAATTCCTCGAAACTCATGATTAACATGTTGTCCTGGAACCCCTACATAACTGTTAACTCAAATCCTCATGATAGTATCATACATCTCGATGATTCCTCACTTCTATATCACATAAATCCGGTCTATATTTTTCTCAGCTTATTTTTATCCTTCTTTTCTCTTTACACTCAATAATACCAATTAATAGTTCAACTCCTTATTACTTCTATCTAACTCTTTAGTGCCCCGGTTACCTTCTCATTGCTCCAAAGCTTGAATCCCATTATTTCATATCAGTATCATCTCACTCTTTCTTACCATGGATCTTCTCTTATCATGCTATCACTCACACTTATCACCAATCAGTCCAGACTATCGCATGCTATCACTCACACTCATCACCAATCATTTTTTTTTCTAGAATCCCAAAAATCATTTCATACCGTTAATTGCCCAAGGAAATTACATATTAGTTTCACCTCTTGATAATACATATTCCCAAACTCACTCACTATCTGCAAATCCACGTCGCGGCATGTCTCCACTAAGTTCACTATATACCACTCTTCTCCATCCCTCTACAACTATCTTTCATTACATACATTCTTAACCAACACAATCTAACCATCTCTCTCTGTAATTCCTTACACATCTCAAGTTGCTATTATCCACATCCTTCCTTTCAATCTTTTCATTCCCACGTTCCTTAGACTCACATCATCCCTTGCCCACATTCACTTACATTTACATTACTCAACACACAATCATATCACTCTTCTCATCTCACAAAACACGCGCCATGCCTCAATAAGCCTTAGCAATCTTCCTTTTCTTTTTCCACTATCAATCACAACCACATATAACTCATGTCCTCCCCACCAAACTAATACTCACCACAAGTGCCACACCTTACATCATAAGATTGGGTCACTTACGCATCAGGACCAACACATACGTAGAACAATGCATAAAGAAGCAAAAGAACACCTTTGAATTAAAGATAATAGGCGATGAAGTCAAAAGATAAACATATGACCCAAAACAGGGGTCACTAGATCGAGTACAAGTCACTCGATCGAGTAAGTGACTTAATCGATCGAGTAAGTGACTTAATCGATCGAGTAAGTGACTTAATCGATCAAGTAGGTGAAGGTCAGAGGCACGTAAAACAAATTACCAGGGCTACTCGATCGAGTAAGGGTTACTCAATCGATTAACAAGAGGTGCACTCGATCGAGTGAGGGCCACTCGATCGAGTACCCGACGATTTCTCAAGATCATTTTCACCGTGAAAACGGTCATATCTCACTTCTTTCTTGGTCGTTTTGGGTGTGTGACCTATCGTTAGAATCGTAAAAGAACAAGCTATCACCTCCAGTTAGAATCACATTAAAATAATTTATAAATCTCAAGTTATAACAGTTTAAAGACAACCTCTCTATAATCGAAAAACACAATTTCTTGATTTTTACTTCCAAACAACTTAAACAACAACAAGGTAAACAAAAACAACTCAATACTCTTAAAACTAGTATTCCTAATTACATGTTACTATCTTAAAAAGCCATGCAACAACATCCATCATGTACATATATTATTTAACTTGTCAATCATGTATTACCCACATACTCTTATTCTATAACTTTACGCAAAATAATAGCATAACATACAACATCAAATTCCCCATTCGCATGTTACTAACATAGCAACATTATAAAATCAACTACCCACATAAACATGTTCCACACATGAATTTCATATTCTTATGCAATTACTTACTTCATCTTTTCCAACCAACTCATCCATTACAACTACACACTTCATACAACATATACGTATGAACAATAGTGGACAAGTGCATAGACTTATTATACAACTTTACGAAACAAAATATACGTATACGACACAACATTCCTATTCACATGTTACTATTATGCCATATTATAAACCATCCATCCTGCTTTTCAATCATCCAACATACAATTCATGTCATCATCATCTTTCAATTCATATCTCCCATCCTCCACATGCATACATCCACCAATTCACACCACATATTACTATATAGATACACAAAGCACAAGATAAACACGTAGCGATCTCGACACATAGCCCATGTGACCGGTTCAAAATTGTAGGGCGAGTTCGCGACTTTAGGACGTCTCCCAAGTCTTTGCATTAGCTCCTACAACTCCTACCCGGGTTCATTTTAGTTTGACTCCCTATGTTCATTAGGTTCATTGGTTACAGGTTTCAAGATCGTCTCTCTGATACCACTTTGTGACACCCCCATACTCCAAGTGCCTGGCCAGACCACTCGGTATAGAACGTCACCATCTCGGTTACCCGAGGCAATGATAACCATAAGACAATAAATAAACGTACTTTAAAAGTAAATATAATTTAAGTGATTACATGTCTCAAACCAAAACTGTTAAATGAAATACAACCAATCCAAAACTGTCTACTAACAAAACCGAATAACTAAAGGACATCGTCCGACACGCTGAAAGACTCTTCTAATCTGCAAGTGATGACTCATTGACTAGCCATACGCATCATATCAAACCCGCTCAATAATCTGCGCACCAACCCCGAATGGATCACCCATGTCAGTTTTTAAAATATTAAACGGGCCGTGACTAATTACACAATCAAAGCCACACCAAACAATCATACAAATAGCTCACACAATCCCGGTCTCCATCTCCAATCAACTCATAATCGACTACACACTAAGTGTAGCCTGCTGAGTACCCATCGCAACAGATACTCCCGCGCAGGGGGGACCACATCCGTTCCACCTAAGCCCTCATCTACATTGGTGATAAACCCATGTTCATTAATGTGCACATCCCTTCGTGGCGGGTTCCATGAAGCGAATCATGGCGTGAAGCCACTCGCAAATGACTCCGCACCAGGGACGCACCCCGAAGATCACGATGCATACACAAAGATAATCACAATACTTCTATCAACAACCATCAAGAACAACCAACAATATAATTAATCAATAACCACAACAACAATCACCACACATCATGTAACTAATCGAGTAGGAAACCCTACCGGAAAGCAATCACAAACTCGATGATCTAAAAAGCTACTTAATCTCTCCTCAACAAAGCCTCCTCCTATACATACATACATATAATCACTACCTTAACCATATGGTCATAAAAACCCCCAAATCCCCAAATTATGGTTTAATCAATATTAACCAAATGCTATAAAAATGGTATGTAGAACTTACCCACGACGCAAGGATCACAACGGTACAAAGAACAAAGGAAACCGACGCCTCTAGCTCCGGGATTTGCTAATAATGCGAAGGAATAAATCAACGTAACTAGAAATCTCCTTTAACAGTGAATTAGGTTTTGTAAAAGTGTTTAAGGAAGATGACGAAACTTATTATATATTAATCCGCATTATTAACAAAACCCGTCAAATAACACCCGTAACCCGACTTACTCGATCGAGTAAGGCATTTACTCGATCGAGTGCCACTTACTCGATCGAGTGCCAAGCTTACTCGATCGAGTAGCCTACATGCGGAACATCAAGCCAGATAAAAACATACTTACTGACAGAGTAAGCCCCACTCGATAGTGTACCCCAAGACATATAAAACCGTAGTATTACAGTCTTCCCTCCTTAAAAATAACTTCGTCCCCGAAGTTCAACCCATACTCAAAACAAACATACAAACTCGACCAAGACACAACAATGCAACTAAGAACTCAAAACGAAACCCCAACCTATAAAACACAAACTCTTAACACTAACTCCACCAACTATGTATACCTCCACAACATGACTCACGATATCGTATCCACCACATTATAGCATCTCTCGACACTAACTCCGCCCACTACCAACTACCATCCACAAATGCCGCTAGCTTCGTTTCACTAACATATTTTCCACTAGAAAATCCAATATCAAGACACTCATAAGCATCAAACGGAATGTTACATTCTACCACCCTTAAAAGGAACTTCGTCCTCGAAGTTTACTCACACTCATAACCTTATCATCCAACTGTCAACACTATCGAAGTCATAAACATCATCATCCAATTATCAACACTATCGAAGTATTCCCACACTCCTAAACATCACACTACTACAAGCACATCCATGCCCTTTAATAAAATCAATCACAACAAATATCCATCATTTATGCTACACCAACACTCTACTTCCAATTATACTACAACATGTACAACCATCAAACTCTCTTTTATCGCATCCTACTCCTCTTAAGATATATGTTACGTCCTCGTAACTCACTAATACTAAATCCTTAGCTATATCTTCTCATTATCCTCATCACCACCGCATGTCAAAGATAACCGCTTATAATCTAAACACTCACCATTCCTATATCCACGACTCTCTTACTTAAACAGTTCTTATACCTCAATTCACTCAGCACACCACCTAACCTATACCACAAAATCTTTAACACAACCACAAATCCAACTGTTCTCTATTACCGCCGAAACTACATAGTCCTCTATCATACACTTATCTTTATACTCGTAACTCAGGATCCCCACTTATTACCCACACTCACACTAGATCCTCAGGTTCCTTTCTTTTATTACCACAAACTCATACACAACTTACCATGATACTAATGTCTAATACCCTATACTCACTGTCTCAATAAAAGATTATGAACCACTTGCAAATTTTCGGACAAGACAACACATGTTCCACCATTAACTCGCTATTACAGGTGTCTACCAATGCCTCATCTTAAAATAAGATCAAAATTATCAGAATAACAACCTCTCGCAATCAGTGTCCCATCAACATTATATCGCTATACCATGCCTGCAATGTGAAGCATACGCAACTCTCTTCTATATCATACTCTGCCTCACACCAAGTTCAATTTGGCGGTAAGAAACATCAATAAACGAAACAACCATCTATACGTACAACCCGAAACTCACAGAAGCAACATCAAACAAAACAACAATCTATATATAATGGTATGTACTTTCAAACTCGAATCGTAATCATCTCGCCTACTCCACCATAACCTTAGTGACGGTCGCATCGCAACACCGTTACCACAACCGCAGCGCACAAAATACCCGCATCCCAACACGAAGTACCGTGCCCGGATCACCACCCGAAGCACAACAACCACATCGATAAACATCACAACCGCATACAATTACCATAAACACTGACTCGGTATAACTTTTCGGACAAGAAAACTTACTCAAATCCACTTTACTAAATCACCACGCAACATAATATATGAATTAGACATATAAGAATATCATGAATATCATCCTTCTACCTATCACGGAATAGAATATATCATGAATACATACAAGTATAACTAGCCGTGCCAGATCACCCAAACTATCACTTTTGAACATCATTCCATTAGGTTCTTAGTATCGACATATATTACCGGAACATTAGGATAACAACTTT
>NW_027413799.1:0-5594 GCF_048544455.1 Silene latifolia
CCAATCTACCTAGAAGTTTAAGATCACATAGATTATGAGATCACTTTATTTATTTCCGCTGCGAGTTGTATTGTATTTTATATTAAGTTTTAGTTGGTTAAGTTGTAATAAACATGTAATCATTAAGTTCTAATTTAAAGTACTTTGGTGTGTTGGACTTTGTTATTCACTACCTCGGGAAACCGAGATGGTAACAATTCTATTTATTTGGGAATGTCTAGCTGAAGGCTCCTAGATAAATGGGGGTGTTACAAAGTGGTATCAGAGCAAAACGATCCTCAGGCCTAACCAATGAATAATAATGAACTTAGAATGTGTCTAAATAAATGAACTCCTGGTAGAAAAGCGTTAGAGCCCTCTTAGTGCGTTTAAGAAGCACGCCTTAATTGCACTGTAATACGGTCCTCTGGGTTTTAACCGGAACTCAGAGAATACTTGAGAGTGTGGGGTAATTTAAAATGAATATAGTATATTTCTCTTAGGAATTTTGTTTGTCTTCGTTGCATATTGTTGTCATTGATGATTCGGGTGCAACGGACGTAACCTTGTTTTACGGAGGAGGGGTGTGACATGATTTCTTTTAAGCATTGTTATAAGCGTGTTGATATGAGGAAGTATGTTGGCATGTATGTAAAAGGTGTGAATATGATTACACATTAAAGTATTAATTGTTGTGTGGAATTGTGAAGACGCGATTTTGGTTGATTTCACAAGATTTTTACCCTTGATTATTTTGGCAGCCATTTACTGCTTGTTTAAAATTCTTAGACGAAATTTTTATGTGTGATACTCTTGTGAGTTAGCTTTCATATGCCACTGGTCTCATATTCAAATAATATACGGTTTAGGAGAAATAAATATTTTAGTGGGCAGTGGTCGGAATGTTCCTGTACAGTTGTGTTTTCGCTCCATGTTTTTGTAAAATTTGTCATTTAAAAACTACTTAATGATTTGTTATATCCAACTCCACTATTTAATAGACTCATGTAAGTTTCCAAATTGATAAGCCACGTTGTAAGGAATATTTTGACAATTTATGGTGATTTTTATAAATTGACCTAAGTTTCTGACAAGTTGCTGTGAAATTTCTGTTTCGACCGAATAATTTGTAAAATGCATTATAAATTGACGTTATGAGTTTTTGACTTAATTCTTTTTCTCATGGTTTACTAACTCTCTTTATTTTCTAAAAATATAAGTTCTCGAGAGGTAATTATGCGATTATTTATTAATGATTTTTGGAAATTGTAACATGTTTTCCCTTAGCCTTGAACAAATGAAAGTTTTTGTTTCTTGATATTTTGATATTGTGAATTGTGTGAAGTAGATTACCATGTCTAGTGATATGCGGAATGTGTTTCCCTAAGCCTATATATATGTTCACATTAAATGCATCCATGTCTTAGTTAGATATCATTATTAAGAAAAGATTAATTAAACAATTATGCGTATCTTTTGTTATAGATTATTATCTACCTTGGCAATGTATTCGCCAATAGCTAAAGTAAGAAGTTGAAGTTTAAATAAAGATTAGTTCGAATATCCTATATGATTGGTTTTGCTGTATGGAAGTAAATCAACTATTTTGTTATTCATTTAACTATTAATTGGTGTTGTGTTGGAAATAATAATTGTCTTATGTTACAATGTGTGTTCCTTATTTTGTGGCATTACAACCATGAAATGGTTTTCCAATTGTTTGATATTCTGAACTTCGAGGACGAAGCTTATTTTTAGGGGGAAGGAATGTAATACTACGAATATTTTGAGTTATTGTTGTGTTACCTTGTGATAAGATTGGCGTGATTGATAATAGTAAAATGTTTAGTGTCTTTGGATATGGGTATATGAATTATGGGATGTTATAAGTGTTTGTAGTAGTAGTTGTGGCGAACTTGGGACGAAGTTCATTTTAGAGGTAACTTGAATACCCCTTAGTTTAGTGAAGTTTATATAACTAATTTACGTAATTCGAATAATTTATTATGACGGTTATAATTAATAATTGTGAATAAGACGGAATGGTATAATAAAATAATAGAATAAAAGAGTAATGGGTCGGAATGGTAATTGGGTAATAATAATATACGATAATTTATATGGTAATAGTGAATGATTATTATGTTATAATAATAATAATAGTAATAGTAATACGATAATAATAATAATAATAATAACAATAGTAATAATAATAATAATAATAATAATAATAATAATAATAATAATAATAATAATAATAATAATAATAATAGTAATTGTTTACAATAATAATATCTGTTATGAGACGGTAATTAAATAAAATAATAATAAAGAAAGACGGGATTGGAGTTGGGTCATGTGCTATAGGACTTGGGTCGGCTATATATGTTGCGTAAATTGGTTGATTAATTGCCAGGGATCGAATAATTACTACTAATAATAATAATAATATATTTTATATTTCCTAATTGGTTCCTTATAACCTTAGCCTACCAATATAAATAGATGAAACCTCAAACAATGGTCCTTATTATTCATCAAATCTGAAAAATAAATTATAAAGAGAGAGAGGGAGAATAAGAAGGTGAATAGCAAGGAATTTATCGTTTTTATCGTGTCAGGTAATATTCTCAGACCGTCTCATGTATACTCTTTGCTATGCTATAACTAGTTAAATAAACAACCGTTGACCGACCCGAGACCATCACCTTGACCGTGGGACACCAGGATTGACCGACCACCGTTGACCACCTTGGACCGACGGTAATGGGTTGTTTAGGGTGTTTTCGCTGTGGTTTAAAGGAGTAGTAATATGGGTTTGCACGGGTTTAAACCCTTGTTTGTGACTAGTCTTGACTCTGACGGGTTGGTTGGTCATGGGGGAGGAGTCCCGCGATGATGGTGTCCCGGTGGCCGTAGGTGGTCGTTTATGCGGTAGTGGTGGAAAACTCAAAAAGCGGGGAAGGGGTCGTCATATTGTTTCTGCCCGGTGTTGAAATAGTGATGGGTTTTTGTTAATGGAGTGGGTTTAGTCTTTGGAGGTTATTGGCGTGTCCCAGAGGGAGTGATAGGTGGCTTTAAGTGGTGGTCGGAGGTAACGTATGGTGGTTGATGGTGGGGCTCACACACCGTTTTCAGGGCTCGCGGCTTCGTTTCAGGCCGAGTCGTAGGCTGTGTGGCAGGCTTGTGAGTCGGTTTCGGTGGTGCCGGGTACGGAGGAAGGTGGTCGGGCCGGGATGACATGGTTGGTTTGAGCTGGGTCGTGGTAGTGTCAAACCGTGTAGCTAAGTTCCGAGTTCGATTGTTGGGTTGTTATTTTCGAGGGCTGTTGGGTATCGCGTTTCATGGGTCATTGGTGGTGGTGCAACCAACGGTACAAGGTTGAGAAGACGAGGTGGCTCATGGTGGAGCGTGGAGTGATAGTAGGCTCTCGTGGCTGCAAGTGGGTGGTCAGATGGCGTGTTTCTCTGTCGTGAATGTTTGTAAGAATGTTTTTGGTAATGTAGTGTGTAAGGGTGTATTCACTTTTGTTGTGACAGACATGAATATTTCATTATTTTATCGTTTCGTGGTTAGTCGGGTTAATTTGGGCGTTTTGTGACGGGTTTTGCATTGGGTTATTCGGGTTACTATTTAGTCGGGTTTATTTTGAATCGGTTTTTTAAGTATCGTAAACCATTGATAATTATAATAAATAAATAATTTGAATAATTGATATAATAAAAGGAATAAATAAATAAATAAATAATTGAATCGAATTATAATATTTTGATTAGGTGATGGTTGTAAAGTGTAATCTGATCGGATTACTTTATTTATTGGAATTATTGAGCTACGTAGTGGGTGCTGCTTATAGGTTAGGATAAATCTCTCAAATCTTACTCGATAATATTTGGTTTATTGGATGGCTTATGTTAAAATGAATTGATCATATGAGAATTGTGTTGGTTGATATCATTGAAATTGTTGGAAGGGAGAATTACATTGTATATGTTGGTTATATTGTGGTGGAGTATTGTTGTAGTATTAACAGATTTATTCTGGCAGGCATTACTTATAGTAATGTGGAGTGGTTGAATAGATTTATTCTGGCAGGCGATATTTATCGTGTTTACTCGAGGTAGGCCCCAGATTGGTCTGCAGGCCATCTGGTGGATATTACTCAACTATATGTTGAGGCAGACATTACCTATTGGTAATGTAGTGTGTGTTTACTCACCTTCGGGTTGAGGCTGCCCCGGCCTGGGATTAGCGGGATGATTAGTGTAACGAGTAGAACTTGGCTTAAGTGTGCTAAGTAAAAAGGAGGAGCACGTTGTCAGGGGGTTGTGCAATGTAAAAAGGAAATTGGATTGTTATCGTATGTTCTTGTTGTTAGTATTTATTCCTATTCAACCTCGCGGTTGATCGTGTATTCATGAACACTGCGATGAACCGCTTTATGAGGAGCGATTTGACAGTACTAAAGATTAGCTGACTTGGGAGCTATGGGATGTGTGAGGACTGTCCAATCTACCTAGAAGTCTAATGTAATACCCGCCCTTTTGGAGATCCTTTGACCAGTGTTGACCTACCTTGGGGAGCGAGAGTAGTCCTAGAAAGTCGTACCAAAGTTATCTTGGGTTTCGAGTTGGGAGTGGTACTCGATAGAGTAGAGGCTACTCGATCGAGTAGCTTAGTTACTCGATCGAGTAGGGGGTTACTCGATCGAGTAGGTTGGGTACTCGATCGAGTATCGAGTTTGCAGCGAGGGTTTTATATCGCGTTTTGTTAAATCCGCAAATCATTTCCGCCTCATTTCTTCCATCCATCAGTTGCCCCTTTCCCTTCTCCTCACCACAAAACCTCCATGGAAGCCCTTTGAAGGTCCTTGTGCCTTAGGAGAGCGTAGCTTGAGTCGGGTAGCGGTCTTTTGCCGGGTTTCTCCTTATAGGTATGTCATAATCATCATCACTGTTCCCTTGGTTGTGATTAGGGTTTGCTTGATAGTAATAGACAGTTGTTTGCCCTTATAGGCTTTGCTTGGTTGCTGGTTATGACATATGTCGGCATGGATTGGTGGCGGTTGCGTAAAGGTAGGTTCGCCTACTCAGTTTCTGTAGATAGTCTAGTGCGTCGATCGTTGAATCGTTGTTGTTGTGCTGTAGTTAGTATAATTGGTTGATTCGCATCGATGTTGTGATTGTGGTTGTGATTGTTTGTCTGTGGTTCTCGAGATGCGTTCTCGGCTGAGTGGAGTCACTTGCGGGAGTGGCTTCACGCCCTAGTTTCGTCCTTCGTGGAACCCGCCACGGAAGGGGATGTGCACATTAATGGGACAGGGTTATCGCTCGGTATGATGAGCGGGGCTTAGGTGGGAACGGCTGCGGTCCCCCACTGGCGTGGTCGGTCCAAGTGGACGATCGGAGACGGAGATGGAGCGGAGTGCCCGATTGTGATCGATTGTCTTGTGTTGTTTTGGTAGTTGTTGGTAACTTGGTTATGTCTTATCTCGACATCGACTTTGTGTGGTTGTCTTGTTTGTTTATGTGTCCGCGTGATCCCTTATAGTGAGCAGATCCGTCTTAGCAGGTGTTGATGTGGTTGCTAGTCGAGTCCAGGCGGGGATGAGTCGC
>NW_027413800.1:0-5384 GCF_048544455.1 Silene latifolia
TTTGATTCAAAATTTCATCTTAATTGTGGCCCAAAAGTTTTTGAATTTCATGGATTTTTATTTTGCACTCAAACATGACTTAGTTAATTCTTGGTGCTTAATCCTTGTTGATGTAGTAGTATTGTGTGATCCAAATGTTGTTTGATCATGCTAGGTATGGTCTTAAAATTTGAAAATTTTGTTTTAAAGCCTTCTTGATTTAATTGAGTAATAAGACTTCAATATAGTTAATAATGCAATGCATTGCCTTAATTTGGGAATCTTATCTTAAAATTTTACTATTTTTTTTATATATCATAGGGTATATGATTAAATTTTAAATCTTCATATTTAAAACATGGTTTTCTTGTCTCGTAGTGTTGCAATCTTCGTTAATAGTGTGACGTTTGCTTATATATATATATGTGTGTGTGTGTGTGTGTGTGTGTGTGTGTGTGTGTGTGTGTGTGTGTGTGTGTGTCAATGCCTTGTTTACCTTCTGGGTTATATGGTCTTGATGAGTAAAGTCATGTAGACATATATGGTTGTGGTTGAAAGGATGTGTAATGGGAGTGAGGCGATGAGTTTCTGAAGAAAAAGGGGATACTAATAATGTGCAATGAGCGAATTGAGTATCTTGAGAGTTAGTAGCGGGAGACATGGGTTATGGTAAGTTGCTGAATGGATGTGGATTTGAGCCAATTAGAGAGTTACATGTATGATGTACTAGAGATTAAATTGGAATTGGTTAAATAGTGATGAAAGTATTGTGAGTAAAGAAATAGTGAATGGAAATGGGTGTTTGTAAGCATATGTTACCAATGTCGAGTATAAATTTAGAGATATGAAAACATAACATGACTATTGACTTTTGAAGAAGCAATCTTTCATGCTATGTAGGGTTTTGTTGTGATTAAGGAGCTATTATTTTGGTGATCCAAAGTTATGAGTGTGTTTAGTAGATTAAAAGGAGAACTTGGGTGTGATTTTGTATGTGATTTATATCGGAAATTGGGAATACAAGAAGGTGACTTAGCTTGCGTAAGGAGTCTTGAATTGAGTAAGAGGATTGTGATAGGTAATTTGTGGATAATGAGTGACATGTTATCTAGGTCGAACGTTTGTTGATTGACTGAACTTATGGATAGTGAGTGAGGTTTGGGCTGCATGTTAAGAGATATTATCATTGCATGTGGCTTGGAAATTTGGGTGGTAAATAATTGAGATTTGAATGGTGGAATAGTGAGAAAGCAATTGAGATACCTAAGGGTAGACTAAAGTGATAATTTGGGTTGTTCATAGTTGTAGGAATATGTAAATTGAATTCAAGGATTGACGAGAATTGAAAGATAGTAAGAAGAATTTATGACATAGGAATATAAGAGGTTATTAGATGGAATTTGAGGTGATCAATGAGATTTGAGAGTAAAAGATGTCTAGTAAAAGCCGTAGTAAAAAGTGAATGACGAGACTATTTGAAAGTTAGTGTACACGTGTGATATGGTAATTGATGGCTGTCCTTTGAAAATCGGTTTTCGGAGAGCGGTAAATTGTGTTGTTAAGCTAGTTGGTCATTGATGTTATATAGGGTAACCATTTAATTGAAGTACGCATGCATGACAAGTGAGAGTAGTTGGTGAGATTTTGGCCTATCGGTGATAGTATAGATGTTGTTTGTAAAGTTGTCTCCCAATCGTCGAGTGAAGCGCCCACGGTGTACATTGTGATCTCATTGTAGTGTCCAATTGAGGAGCTAGAATGATGGCCTTAGGGCCAAGAGTTCGTCTATTAGCATTGGTATGATGAAATAAGAAAGCTTGGAAGCGAGTTTGAGAATGAGAATCTTTTTGCCCACGTGACAACTCGACCGAGTGTACCATGCACTCGACCGAGTAGCTGCGTACTCGGCCGAGTGCCCTCCTACAATCGACCGAGTGGTGTGCCTTTACTATTGTTTCGTCCGTATTCGATCAAATATTGGGTGTATACCCTTATCTCGCGGTTATGTTAGTTGAGTTGTGTTTGGATGAACATGTTGACCTTCAATAGGTGATACTGTTTTGAATTATTTATGTTTGACCATATAATGTGGCTTTTGAGTGAGATTTAATTGAAAGTTGTTAGTTGACATGTGTAATTGGATGACAAGAATGATATGATAATCTTGTTTGATTTTGCGTCAATTGAGGTGATTTTAGTTTATTGTGTAAAAGTAAGATGAAAATGCAAGTTATGTGTCACATAGTGGGCATTGCATGATAGTGATTGTGGTCTTCTGTATAAGCGGAAGGGGTGATGATGAATAAGAATGGATATGGAAACACGTGTATGATCATGCAGTGGATTTGACGCGGTATATGCGTGGCATGATGTCCAAAAATGGGAATGTTGAGCATTTTATAGTCACATAACGAGAAAATTGGCATTAATTCATTGTTTCTTGTAGTCCGTATATTCGTGATTGATGTGCATACATGTGGAAGTACGAGAATTGACGCGATATAGAGACATAATAATCGAGTTATACCCTGTGATAGATACGTATGCTTTACACCAACATGAGTAAGGAGTTATTTATGGGATTATAGATTGGAATCGTGGGTTTGACTTGGCGCTTGACCTTTGGGAGGCTTGTAAGTGGTGGGGTCCGTAAAGAGGCTGCTAGAGTGGGATTATAGCAATGTCATAAGACGATATGAGATTTGATAATGGATTTGCAATAGGTAAGAGAAAGTGTTGAACCTAAAACATAGTTATTTGTAGAATTTAGTAATGAGCGTATGAGATCATGTTACGAGGTTTGATAGTTAAACTTCGGGTCGGAGTTCTCTTTTATAGGGAGTGGATGTAATAATTCGGAAGTTAAGGAAAGAGAAAGTACGGAATGTGAGAAATTAATGAAATTTGTACAAAGAACCTTGAGACGAGTGCGATGTTTATAAAAGAACGTATATGGTTGATAGACATTTGAGGTACGAGAGAGTGCATGAGAATCGGTGATGAAACTTGAGGAGACCTAAGGAAAGGAGAGAGTGAGGTGAACTTCGAGGACGAAGTTCTTTTTAAGGAGGGAATATTGTAATATCTCGTGGTTTCTAAAGCGTTCACTCGACCAAGTAGACCGAGTGGGCCGAGTATAACCAATACTAGACTTAGTGGAGTTGTTATAATGTCCGTCTATATAAGGGTCGTCTTGAAATTTTCATACCTTATTATCTAGACATGATATTGATGTGATTCTAATTGGAGGTGATAGCTTGTTCTCTTATGATTCCAACGGTAGGTCAAATGCCCAAAATGATCAAGAAACGAGTGACATATGACTGTTTTACGGAAATTGGTCATTGCTGAGAACTGCGTCGCACTCGACCGAGTGAGATTCACTCGACCGTGTGGACCGGAACTCAATCGCATGAGTGACACTCGACCGAGTGATTGAAACTCGAGCGAGTGGACTCGCCACTCGAGCGATTAAAACTGTTTAGAACACAGAATTTAAAACCTTTCTCCATAACCCTAAAATCATTTCTATCTTCTTCCTTATCTCTCCAAACTCTCTCCCTTCTCTCCAAAACCCTCACAAACACCGTCTTGCACTAAAGTCACCTCTTGAAGGTTCCCACTCCAAGAGGGATGTGCACATTAATGGCTTGAGTTACGGAGGGACTCGTGTGGTTGAGACACGACGTCTGGCAGGGGATCCGGTTGGCTTCCAGACCCAGTACGCACTACTACAAATCCAGGCAACTACAACGCCCCTTTAACAACGATTATTCACGAAAATCACAATAGACGTTGAAGAATGTATGGCGCGAATTTTACTAAAATCAATTACAACGGGTATGGTTATAAAAACCGTTGTTATTAGTTTTAACAACGGGTCACACATGCACAACCGTTGTTAATAATTTGGCGCAAAATTGGCGCAAAGTTAGTGAAAAGTAATCACAACGGTTATTTTTAAACCCACAGTTAAAACTTATTTAACAACGGGTCTTTTTACAACCGTTGTTAAAACATATTTCACAATGGTTGTTGTTTAATAACCGTTGTCAATACCTTCCATACTATAAACCACACAAAATGTAAGTCCACTGCAGCCACAAACACAACCCTTAATACACAAACACAAACACAAAGCAGACAAACAAACACAAAACACATACACACTCTCTTTCTCTCTTTCTCTATTTCTCTCTTTCTCATCGTCGCTTTATCTTCTCGCCGTCATTGTGATTTCATCGTCTATTACGTTCGTATTTATCGTAAATCTCGCCGTCACGCATTGTTAGTTTCATCGTCATTATTTTCTTTTCTATTTATTTCTTTTGTATGTATGTGTTTTTATCGACCATTATGTTATTTGTTTAAGTATTGTTCGCATAATTAGTTACTAAAACAATGAAGAAGCAAGATGAAGAAGTAAGATAAACATAATTAATATATATATATATATATATATATATATTTATAAATACATAAATTAAAAAAAAAATTACATATGTAAAAATGCAATTCTTATATTTTCATGGAGGATCTTATTGTGCTCTATCGTATACGTCCTCTCCTCCTTGGCTATTTGAGGTTCCGTTTCAGCCAGCTTGCTATATCGTCATATAGCCGCAATCGTCGCCGCTCCGTCAAGCCATTTTCTTTGGCGTGCTTCAGGCGGATCGAGCCCGCAAGGTAGCTCTCGAAACTTTCCTCAATATGGAGGAACCAGGCGGATGAAGTTGTTGTTGTTCTCGATCATGGTAAGAGTCTTTAGGATGAAATCATTCATTTTGTTAGAGTTTTTTGAGTTTGATTTGAAAGATTAAGTAGAGTTTGTTTTAACAGTTAGAGTTTGGAGATGAATATATGAGATAATGGAAATGTTAGAAGTGAGATATGCAATGTATTTATACTAAGCAATGTGTGGGTTGAGTTAATTGCTTTTTAATTAATATATATGTTAGGAAGTTGTGCCATAATAATCATCATCATATCTCTCAATAATGTCTTTCAAATCCTATTACTAACCCTTCTCATTCCATATTATCCGTTCATATGTACAAAGGATGTCAGTAATAATGCATGCATCGAATTTAACAGCCGTAATTATGCATGCATCTAGTAATATTTAATTTAATTTTTTTATTTTTTAAGAACAAACAACAACGGTTATTGAGAAACAACCCGTTGTCTTTAGTTATAACAACGGTTTTGTATATTACAACCCGTTGTTATAACTTTCCCCACAAAATTGAGTCACACTTTCCACAACGGGTTTTTATATTTAAAACCGTTGTTAATAGTTTTAACAACGGTTTCGTATGAAAACTAACCGTTGTTAAAACCTTCTACAACGGACGCTTTAACAACGTCCGTTTTTTTATATAACAAACGGTTTTTGACCGTTGTTA
>NW_027413801.1:0-5347 GCF_048544455.1 Silene latifolia
TTCATTTCCTTAATCTCTCTCTTGTTCATCTTTCATTTAGGGTAATTGAAGATTATTTGGGTTATTATTGAGAGATTGACAACCTTCCAATCAATCATCAAGTACTTCTATTATTATTTGCTTTATTATTGGAATCATTAGTAGGTATAATTCTCTTAATCCCTTTTTAATTATTGTTAATTATCTTCATTTATTCATCATGTTTTACTTTGTTGGTGTGATTGACAACCTTGCTAGCATATTCAACATGATAATGAGTGAGTAGTATCTTAGCTAGGGTTAATGGGTAATTAGGGGAAACCAACATGGGGGATGATTGATGCTTAAATTAATATGTTTTCATAGTTTATTTGCTTGCTTGTTGTGATCTCAACTTATGCACATGTTATGTTTGATGAAATGCAGGCCTATGAATCCTTGCATTTTTTTACCCATCACCTATCTTTTCAATGAGACTTGTAAGACATAAACCAACTCGAGTCTCATTAGACCATGCATATAGTTTAGTAGGGAAGATTAAGTCGACTTGTAGGTGTTGTACAATCTAATCGATTCGGCTCCGGGACCCAAACTTTCCTAGGATTGTAAGATATCAACCAACTCAATCCATCACAACAACAATTGCTTGCTTATAATTTGAGAATATGTTTGTATGATCAATTCCCATGAATCCCCTATGACCCCATGACACCCTAGTGCCTTTTATCAATTGTTTACATCCCTTTTAATCATCTTGCTTGCTTACTTTTATTTCTATTTAGTTTAGTGATCTTCTACTTCAAACCCCAAATTGTGACACCCCTAGACACCACTAGTTGCGATTGAAAATCTCATCTCAATTCCCGTCCCTTAGGATCCGACCTTTACTTGTCTATTTACTAATTGTAGAGTTGTTTGTGGAGTTATAAATTGTGTTTAGGTCTAGGTGCTCCTAACGACAAGTACCGAAAACTAAACCTCCATCGTGAGTCCGACCAAAAATGGCGCCGTTGCCGGGGGCGGTGTTAACTTGATTTAGATTTTGTTAAGTTGTTATTAGTTGTGTCTTTCTTTGCCTTGGTAAAGTAAAACTCCTCAAGGTTTGTTCTAATTATTTTCGAGTTGTTTGATATTTTGCATGTCTAGAAGATCACAAGGTAACTTGTTACCCTTTGATCACGAAATTGAAAGAACTTTGACAACCAATATAAGACTTGCTAGGAGAACTTTGAGAGGTATTGGTGAGGTTGTAGATATTCAATCAAACACTATTGAGTTCATTAACCCTTTTGCAAGAGAAGGTGAAGAGAACCCAACACAAAATCAACCCACAATGCCTAAATTTTCATCACATTCCGTACCAACCGAGGAGAACCTACCTAATGGTACTCCCACACCACAACATTTAACCGGAAATTTTATTGCCAAATCCGCCTTTATCCAATTAGTCGAACGAAGCCAATTTGGGGGGATGCCTAGTGAAGACCCTCACTCTCACATGGAGACTTTTTGCGACTATATTGATGCGATTTCTCAAACCGGTGTAACTCAAGACCAAATTAGATGGGTCTTATTTCCTTTTTCTCTAATTGGCACCACAAAACAATGGTTGAAAGGCCTTGATAAGGCTACTCTCGGAATTGATTCTTGGAAGAAGTTGGCTCTAGCTTTCTACAAAAAGTTCTATCCACCGGAAAATACTAACATACTAAGAGCTCAAATTACGGGCTTTAAGCAAAGAGATGAAGAATCTTTGTATGAAGCTTGGGAGCGATTCAAGGGAATTTGTCGCTCATGTCCTCATCATGGACTAAGCGAGTGGTTCTTGGTACAACAATTTTGGAACGGTCTTTATGAAGACTCAAGAAACATTCTCAACATGGGATCAAATGGAATGTTCACCGAAGTTGATGACAATCAAACTTGGAACAAGATTGAGGAAATGGCGGTCCATAATTCACAATATAGTAGACCTCGCAAGGCTACTAGAGGAGGAAAGCATGAAGTGGACTCTATTACTCAATTGGGTGCTCAACTTAGTGCTCACATTGATACCGTCAATTTAAAGTTCTAAAAAGCTATGGCTAGACTTGAAGAAGCCTCAAAATCACCAAAGCATCATGTTAATGCCATGACGGCATCTTCATCAATCCCAAGTGGGATATGTGAGAATTGTGGAACTTTGGGACATGACCAAAGTTAATGTAGGGGAACAAATGAACAAGTGAATGCTTTTCAAGCATACAAGAGTGGTACCCCTTATTTAAACTATTACAATGAAAACACCAAATTCAACCCAAATCTCTCATACAAAAGCCAAAATGTTCAAAACCCTCAATGTGACACCCTTAAATTTAGCGTTATCTAATTACTTAAATTCACAGAAAAACTGGTAGGATATGTTTGTAATTGGTTCAACTAGATAAAAACCTGTAATTTCAAAACTTTTCCTAAACCAATCACAACATTTCCAACATTCCCAAGAGGCGGTGCCAAAACCTGCAATGCTAACGAACTACTTTACATGCCATAGCTAAATAAGAAAATAGAATGATACAAACCAAAAATAGAAAAGGGAGACATATGTCCCTTCAAATTATATACAAAACCCAAAGATAAAAGGGTTACTCTAAGAATAGCCAAAACTAGGTCCAAGGTTCTTTATGCTCACTAGCTCGTCTGTGACCCCAACAAAGCATCAACAACCTGTCAATCGCATTTTATACAAACACGAAAGCCACAATTAGGTGGGGAGTAACCGAGTCCTCCCGACCCACGAATCGTCAAAATTAATGCAACATGTAATGTAACATGTAAACAATTTGATAAACCATTTACTTATCATGTATTCTAACAAATGACCCCTAAACTGACCAAACTAAACTATCATGTGAATCATATAACAAATAGTAATCAAACTTTATCAAGCGCTGTAAACACATCTCACCTATTACGATTCATAAAATCACCATACAAAGAAAGGGCAATATATCAAAGACAGGCATAAGTTCTTAGCACCGTCAATAGTCACTTTGTAACTCGAGTCTATACCACGAGGTAGGGAAGGTAATCGAACCGGTATCTTGGCTCAGCGGTTAATATTAATAAAACATGGCCAAGAGACAACACAACCCTAGCCTAAAATGCTGAGACCTAGACATGCGGATACACACCACCGCACCCAAGACCCACAACTTTTTTTAAAACAAAGTGAAGTGAGTACCCTAAGGACACCACCGAAGGGTTGGCTAGTACTTAAGCTGACCACTTACTATCAAAATAAAATGGCGAGGTCATGCCCCAACTTGGATAAACATCCACTAGTCGGGAACACAAAGGCTATCAAGCGGTGAACATATACTCGTCAAAGACTATAAAGACCTATCTATGATGAAGGCCGAAGTACTCACCTAGGACCTAGTCCCTACTAGTCCCAGCTTGAATACTTTAGCCCACACCACACAAGACTCACCACACAAGTCAAGTAAGACACCCACTTAACCATAAGAGGGCAAAAAGTCTTACTTACCAACATAAATTATAACATTCTATCATGTGAAAGGCTATATAATTGTCTACTCAGCATACAAATCCAACAGTGTCCTCAATAAGAATTCAATACTAACTTCCAATTCTAGCAATTTTAACAATATTAAAGGCTTTAGGGGAATCTAGGGCCATTACTACAAAATAAGAAGCTATTTAAATTCAACTAACTAAATAAGAAGCTATTTAAATTCAACTAACTACACATGTGAAATAGAGATATAATAAATGGCCTAAAACAAGAAAAAGGCCGATTATCTAATTCATTCAACCGAATTTTACCCGCAACTATTTTTACCCCGAAGTGTGCGGGTTAAATGTGGTGACCAATCACTCAATTAACTGACATCGCATCAGTCAAAGGGACTAAGGCTCAGTTTTCGGCACAATCAACAAAGCATTACAATTATCGCTATACAATTCATTCTGAGCCTATTATTTACAATTCATTTTGTAAACCATCCTAACATGTGATAACTATTAATATAAGCATAGTTTTACCATTAACATAATTTTTATTACTAATATGATTCAATTCCTAAAGTGTACTCTTACTAACTATGTCATTAATAAACCCGAAATGACAAATTTTGCATGGAAAACCGTGAAACAAGCAACGGACCGACCCGGGCCAGCCGTGGGCCTGCCACGGGCCTTCGACCTCTTTGCCGTCCCCTACACCACCATTTTTTTCCATTTTTATTTAGTAAAAGACCGTCTGAACATTAATTAATCGTTCCCAATTCAACTTTGTAAATTTAAACTAACAAAAGGCATAATTTAAGCTAACAATTGACATGCATGCAACCATTCTAAACATGTGAAAATTACTACACCAACAAAAATTACAAAACATACAAAAACAACAAAGATTGTGACGATAATCCGTCGAGTAACTCGAAATATGTTACCTTAAACTAGAAAAAGAGCAATTAGCACCTCAAAACCCAAACCCTAACGACACTAGCCGCTATCCTCTACAATATACGAGTCCCCGAACTCGTCTTCCAATCCTTCACCTAAATAAACAATTAAAACACAATAATAAGCATATAAAACCGAAAATACCGAAATTTCATCTTAAAACAACTTCAAGAAAACTGAAATTAAATTGTACCAAGTTGTAGATCTCGGCGAGGGGATTCCGGAAAGGTAAATTTCGTGAAAAACCGATAAGAAACGAAGAATTTATGGCCAAAACAGCTTGAAATTTTGTGAAAATGGTGTTTGGAGTATGATAAGGTTGAAGATGATGAAGGATTAAAGAAAAATCAGAAAAAAAGAGTAAAGGGGAAGGGGGTGCCGTGTAAGGGAGAAAGGAAAGGAGGAAAGGAGGTGCGGGATTTTTAGTCGGGATTTTTACGAGTCGGTTTACTCGTTTTTAATAATTAAATCCGTAAGTCAAACGCAAATTCCATCAAGACCAAAGTTTTTAAACACGAGATTACAAGAAAATTGAGTATTCATACGACCCATTTCCAATTTCGTTTACCCAACGTTCAAAAGAATTGTCATTTTCCCCCCGATACGCCCTTATTTCGAAATAAAAAGTTTTACACGGTTTAAACTATTTTTAAACATTTCAAAACTATCAAAATAAATACTTTTCTTCAAAATATAATAAAATTATATTTCTTTGAATTATTTTTACTTTAAATACACTAATGTCAAATTTTACTTGATTAATTAATTATTTTCGAAATATATTAACGGTCCAAAATTACGGGGCGTTACACTCAACCAACATACACCCCACCTCCCATGAGAAACCAAAATCAAAGACCCTTTTACAACCAAAACCAAGGTTACCAAAATCAAACTC
>NW_027413802.1:0-5322 GCF_048544455.1 Silene latifolia
AAAATCAAAAAGTTTGCGCAAATTGCATCAAAGAAAAGAGGAGTACAAAAATAGACTCCTATGCTTCAATAAATGTACCCTTACTATAAAATGGGGTTACTTTGAAAAATGTTCAAAAATACAAAGATTGAAAAAATTGCCAAGTATCAAAATGCCAAACATCAAAAGTGGCAAAAGAAATGTTCTCAAAAGTCAAATGCCACAAAAATTGGGGGGAAAAACAAACCAAAAGCAAACTACCATTGTGAAACTCAAAACATCTCGATCCCTTTTATCCGTTGATCTCATTTTTGTTACATGGTTGAGAAGGGACGACCCTTCTTCTTGTCTAGGCAAGAGGGGAAATTCCGTAATCCCTAGGTGTTTCTAACACCATAGAGCCTACTCTTGACAAAAGCATTTAGCGATTGAGGATAAAAGTACCCTAGTTTGACACAACTTGGAGGTGATTTGTTGGTATCCTTTTAGACTTAGTAGCTTGGAGAAACAATATCTATGATGGAGTGTGTACCCTTAGATTACTTCCCTTGTAGATGATTTCCGCCACTTAGATGAGGAAAGTGGCTATTCTTTTGTAGATACATCCATTACTTGTTTTGTGTGCTTAAATGCTTGGATGTATCGCCATTTTGGCAACCCCCACCTTGCCTTGCAGGAGGGCATCTTACCTCATAGATGTCTTGTTGTGAGTTGAAGGGGCGGAGTGAGACCCGCTAATTATCTCACATCGGTTATATTATTAGGATAGTTTAAATAAAGGTCTAGTTCTAGTCACCTCTTTACTCGGGATGAGTAAAGGTTGGGACTGAGGATGTTTGATGACTCTTAATTGAGCACATTTAGTCCCCTAATTGAACCCATTTGCATACTAATATAGCATTTCATGACCATTTTATCCGTCCAATTCATTCCTATTCGCTTTCCAATTGCATTGTATATGTCTTGTAGGAAAGAAGATAATGAGGCGGAATTCCCGTCTCTCGCGCATATTCGGAAGCTGCGCGATCTTGGATGGACTAGTATGAAGAGGAGGCAAGAATGATGACCAACGATGTAGGTATAAAGAGTATATAGAAGGATCAAAAGCTTAAAATCAAGGAGATGGAACCATGTCCTAGGATCCGTGCGTCCCAAGCTCTGGACGAGCGTTTCGCATAGGATCCGAGCGTCCCAAAATCAAGTCGCGCGTCTTAGCCGAGAATCGGGGTCCCGATGCCCAGTCCGGCGGATCCCCTCCACAGACAAGCCGTGCTTCAAGCCAATCCGCGGATTTCATGCGAGTTGCTACATGATCATGCCCATTTCCCTGGGACTTGCAAAGCTCTATTCAACACTTAAGCATTGTTATTTACTAATCTACCCTTGCTTAACCTAATGATGTACCACTATATATACTCCATGTAGCCCTAGATTAGAACCAAGTTTTCATAGATTAAATCAAGCCCTCTTAGTGGAGGCAAACCTTCCTAGATTAGATTAGGAGTAGATTAGAATATATTAATCTCAATCATTCCACATTAATCTTTCCTTAATTATTGTTCAAGTTTATTATTGGGTAATTGAAGATTATTGGGTTATTATTGGAGAATTGACAACTCTTCATCAATCAATCAAGTTTTCTTCTATTATTCTTTCCTTTCCAATTGTTCATCTTAAGTTTGGTATAATTCCTTTACTCTTTATTACTTATTTCTTCACTCTTTTATCATGTTTATACACTACTATAAAAATGATCAAAGAGAACGGTTGGTAACCGTTCTTATACGTAGTTTGGACCGTCCTATGGCCAAGCGTTCTCTTTGATCTAAGAGAACGGTTGAAATCAAGTCAACCCGGTCTCTTTGTAACAACAATCAGAACGGTTGCTTTTTAGAACCATTCTCGTTGATATATCAAAAGAAGTTACATGAAATAACTTGATCTCTTTGATAAGGAGTTCTCTTTGTTAGAGTTTTAGAGTTTTTGAGCGCCTTAGTTTCATTTCAAAGAGAAATTTGTTGTGATGGTACTAACCGATCTCTTTGATCCTGTAATTTTTTTTAAAAATATTTCTATTTTTATCGTAATCCTACACGAATGAATCGTATAGCTCATAAGAATTAAACCTGTTACAATTCAAAAAATCCAGTAATTTTTACACAAGAAAAACCTTCCGATTTAATTTGAACCATTAGGACAAATTTTATTGAAACAAAATACAAAATTGTATCATGTTGTTAAGAGCCTACAAATATCGAAGATAATGTTACCATGTGCAAAAACATAAATAAAAAACTTCAATCCTCATCACTTGAGTCGCATCATAGTTCAAATAAATCGAACTTCAAAAAATCGTAATCATCGTCTGAGAAAAATGAAGTACATCGGTTTCTATAGCAGGACTCTCGTGAATATTCGATACCGGTACATAATTAAAATGAGAGACTCTTAAACACATAGGACACACCAATATATGGCATATAATTATGATAAATATGCTCATTAAAATCTCAATGTATTAGCGGTTCTAAGTTAGTCAAAATTAGACCCCATCTGATCGATACATCCACAAAAGTACACTCAAATGTAAAACAATCAACACATAAGCTGACAATTTTTTTCTTAACATACAAACTACTCCTAGCATTTATCATTTAATCGAAATCCATGTCCTCCAGCCTCACAATCAACCCACAACATAAAGAGGAAGGAAAAAAAGTTGAAGAACAGATAATCGTTACCAATCAAATCTATAAATGACATAAAGGAAAGCATGAAAAAAAAACAAGAATAATCGTTCGAACTTGGAATTCTGTGACCTTGTTTTTGCTCATGTTCCATAATATAAAGATTATCATCTTGTTTTCTCATTTTCAGAAACGACACTAAAAGAGTCGATGAGGGAAAAATGTTACCCGAGACAAAATGGGGATTGATGCAGGGAAGCATGGCCGATCACGATCCAAAACACATAAACAAAAAAAAATCAAGGTAAGTTAAGCCAAATGCCTTTGCACATTAACCTTGGTCACAAATGCAAAGACGATACAGTAATCAATAATTATTTTATACACTCAATCGATTTATCCACATTCAATTACCAAAATATCTAGGGAGTACTCCGTATCATACATAATGTTTCAAATATATTAAGACAATAAACCTATCAACAAAATAGAAACCAGGGTATAGGATGTTAGGAAAAATGAGGTCCCTCGACCAAGCCTGGAAAGAACTGATAGAGCTTGATTGTCTATAGTAGATCTTCATTAGAAAAAATCGACATGCCCCTCCTATAAGCTATACTCCCTTAACATGTCCAAATTATATAGTCAGAATGTTAGAGAAGAATAGGTTAATCACTTAATCTTATGAATTGATCACACACCTTGGAGATTTTCTTCAAGTTTCTTAACCATGCTAACTTTGTCCAGGGTGATTCAACTCTTAGAGGCTCAAATACAGGTCACCTAATTGAAGGTCACAAATGAGATTCAACTTCACAATATTAGCGAAATGAAAGGAAGAGAGCATAAGATAGCATAGAAGACAAAATAACAATGATATAGGAACAAAACTACTTGAGTGCAGCCCAACTTCTTGACCACCCCATGTCCGCTCATCTCCCATAGCATATATGATTGACAAAAGTTCTAACTTTTTTAGAAGTTGCTTATTTGGTGCATGTAGCAGGGCGCTCCTCAACTTACTAGTGCACGTGGTAGGGTGCTCCTCAACTTAACGACGGTCGAATCAATACATCCAGTTCACCTACCAAAGTCACTCAAACCAAGTACAAGAATATTGAAACAACACCTAAATCATATTGAGGGGAGATTTAACATGGTAGAATACAAGAGCCATTATCCTTACTTCATCCAATCAAATGGAGCTTGAATAATATAGTTCATATTATTCAAATGGTGTAGGTGTATAGTCACAACTAAGAAATGAAGGTATAATACTAAGTACAACAAAACAACCATGCTCGGAATCATCTAAGAACCATGTTTGAGATCGCATCAGGCACATATCCATAAAAACTCAAACCGTGCTAATGCATCAAAAGGTTGTTCACTAGCATTGACTTAATAATCAACAAGCTAATTAAAATCCAACTAAAACTCATAGCATTCATTTTGATCTTATAGTCGTAAACAAAAACACACAAATATATTTGAAGTGAGAAAACCTCACTAACCTTATAAATATCAGATCACAACCAACAAATTAGGGAATATCCCAAGGCATAAGCTGGAAACGGCAACCATGCGATGATGCTGATTACGAGTGAGAACATGTCTGCTCATCATGTAAAACAGTGTGTAAATATTCAGCTAACACACACAATTAATCTCCATCAAAGATTAATGGGAAAACCAAGAAACACAAATTGAAATTATGCAGCCTCTTGAAATTAGGGTTTTGAGTAATTGAGAATATAAGTTAAACAAAGAAAAACTAATCCAATCACACTTTCAATAAGGCAAATAGACTGATAATATAATATAAATTTGTCTAGTTAGAAATTAAAATAAGAAAACTAAGAAAATTTGAATTAAAATTAACATACATATTGAAATGAAACGTCGACTACTCACCAACGACGCGGCAACCGTGGTGAGACGAAGGTGTAAGGTCAAAATCTAACTACTATATAAACTTCATCCACAAAAAAAACCACCAACAATCGAGAAGAAGTTTTATACTATTGAGCTAAATCAATTGTATAAAATAAGCAACAATAAAATTAAATTTACTAATTTAAAATCGAATAAATAAAAGTGGTATAAACTGCACTCAACCACACGAAACATAAATTTGGGTTTCAAGAATATATATACCTAGAAATTTCCCAGATCTCCCAAACGAATCAAGATGTTGAAGAACATCCAAGGAATCCGGGTACAAAATGGAATCTTGAATCATGGCGCCGGCGGCAGAAAACGGTTGCAGATGAATGGCCATAGAGATGCGACGAGGGTCGTGGCGGTGGAAAGGGATCGAGAGGAAAGGATGACGCAAATGTACGAAATGAGTTGATGAAGTGTAAATGGGGTTTTTAGGGATTTAATAGAGAACGGTCGAGGATGGGACCGTGCTCTTTGTTTTATCAAGGAGAACGGTTTGGATAGATAACCGGTCTCTTTTATATTTTAAGCCGGTTAATCAAACCTAACCGTTCTCTTTGTTAATGTCACGAGCGGTTTGAGCAAACAACCGTTCTCTATTGAAATCCCTATATGCCCTTCAAAATAAATATAACAAAGAGACCGGTTCCGCTGTCAGCCGTTCTTGAAGGGCGTTCTCTTTGTCTTAAATTGTAGTAGTGATACTTGTTGT
>NW_027413803.1:0-5309 GCF_048544455.1 Silene latifolia
GGGTCGATCCATGAATGGCCCGTAAACGGACCACCCACGCACCCGCTCATGATCGCAAAATAGTCGGCTCAACCAAACAATCAGTCCATATACAAGTGACGATATTGACATGTGGAGGACAAGCGCGAAACAGATTCGAAAGGCATATTTGGTCCATCCAAAACAGATCCTATAGTCACGGTATAACCCACATTCACCCTGTTTTCAATTCAGTTTTTAGGACACAACTAAGAACGGGTTGGGGCGAGGATGAGCGAACTTGAGACATGAATAAGACTCTCATTTACAGCTTAGATAAACTCAGGAAAACCAGCAGTACGAAAGCACAAATTACTCAGCACGAAGGCAAGCAGCTCTCCATTTTCGAACTCAACCGTATAAAACTGAGAGGTACGCAGTGAGACACAACGGCCATGGAAGTTAACCATCAACACCCCAAATTTAACTACATACATGAGTAAGACCAAAGAACCAAACTTTATGACAAATAAAAGTGGAAATAGAGTAGAAAGGGCGAAATATCGACTCATTGTCGAGTAACCTATCACCGTTACCTTTGCTCTCGAATTCTCGGGTGAAAACGTCCAAGGCACGAGCTTTACTTCAGTCTTCAACTAGAAGGAGGAAAAACGAGTAACATGGGTTACAAAACCGAGTGTGTAATAAGATGCCCATTTCTAAACTAAGTCAAAACATGAGCTTTCTTACCTAGAAATGAGGAGGAAGAAGAGAGGAAGAGAATGGCGTGAACATTATGCATTTTGGTTGAGAGACGGAGGCGGGATCTATGGTTGAAGGTCGCGAAAATGGTGTGTATGGGCTCTGTGTTTGTTGTTGATGTTGCTGCGTTTTTGCAGGTGAGATAAAAGAAGGAGAAGAAGAATAAAGAGGGGGTGGGGGTCACGGTCCTCAAACAACTACAATAAATAATAATAAAAATAATATCTAATAAAAGTATATAATAATAATAATAATAATAATAATAATAATAATAATAATAATAATAATAATAATAATAATAATAATAATAATAATAATAATAATAATAATAATAATAATAATAATAATAATAATAATAATAATAATAATAATAATAATAATAATAATAATAATAATAATAATAATAATAATAATAATAATATATAATGATATAAAATGATAATATAAAAGTAGAGTGAAAAAGGGTAGGTGAATGTGTTGTTGGTTTTTGGTTAGTCCGGATTAAAGTAGGTACAAAATAAAATGTGACGGTCTAATGTTAGACGGAAATTAAGACGAAGATTATTATTATTACTGTCACTATTATTATCCGACCAAAAACACGTATATATATATATATATATATATATATATATATATATATATATATATATATATATATATATATATATATATATATATATATATATATATATAGATTTAGGATCCTATGAGAACCCTCTTCCCATGAGAACCATGAGAACTCTTATCCATCATTGGATTAAACAATCTAACGGCATAAATATGACGCACACTTGTTATTTGGTGTGAAGGTTATTTTTGTCAACTTCGCCATTCAATCCCGCCTCTTCATCCGACGCGCACACATGTCCTTTGCCATTATGTGAATCATTCAATTTTTGTTTTTTTTTAAATTTGTGGATATGTGTCTTATACAAATATTTCTGCTATTCTTTTGATTAATTTATATGGCTTAAGTTGACTTTGTGCTCCTTGATTTTCAAATTGTAACCGATTTTATAATTTTCAAGTTAGCATTACCTTATTATTTCTTATGCTCTTAGTTTCAATTTGTCATCATCGGTTGTTAATTTCGTAATTACGATCTACTTTTTGAAATAGTGTCACTTGTTCTTGTTATGTTTGTTTTGTTCCTTTGGTGAAATGGCCGAACCTCTAGTACGAAGGTTGGTGAACTCCGAGGTATAAAAGTCCCAGACCTTGCACAAAGGTTCTCAACTCGAGGTTCTCGTGGTTCTCAGCGAGAAATGAGTTCTCATAGGATCTCAACCCTATGTATATATATATATATATATATATATATATATATATATATATATATATATATATATATATATATATATATATATATATATATATATATATGATCTCGTGCGAACTGAAAGTTCGGTGCGAACTTACGAACTAACTAGTGACTGTTAGATTGAAGAAATCAACGACTAATATTGATACCCTCTACTTTAGTCAAATCCTCTCACGCACCAAATTACGTAAAATCCCTGCCATCCTTCACAAATCACAACTGCAAATTAAACCGTCGGCCCATGATGCCGTCACCTGGTCACGTGGAGGTTCGACAAGATCTCGTCGTCGTCGGCGTGAAACGTTCTGTTATCCCGTCCCTTCTCAAACCTAGCTTTCAATCTACTCTCACCTCACTCTCCTCACCTGCTGTCATGTCGACAAACAACGATTCCGGCGAGCTTCTAGATGTTGCATCACCTCTGGCGACTACCAAGGCCACTCAATCGACTCCGATGCCCTTTCTTTTAACGTTGGTAGTTCCCTCATTTTCTCCTCCAAACACCTTTCTTATCCCCAACCTCGTCATACACCATCACCGAGCCCAAGTTCGAGCATCGGGCACCACTCTTCATGTAGATCTTCAAATAATATGGAAATTTTGATAATTTATTTGTGCAACTGAGTTTGTAGGAGATTGCAATTAAGGCTAAATTAAGCTCAATTGCAATTGGGATTATTGGACGTCTTTTGGGACTTGATTGTTCTAGTGTGTTGTTCCGAATATTTTTGATTGATGAATAATAAAGCAAATGAGGGCCTGGAATATTCATATTAGCATAAATATTGTCCTAACTAACTGTATACCCCTTGTTATCTTAGTGAAATGTGTGTTTCTTGCTTCAGCTTTCAAGATTTCAGAGTTTGCTATTTTGACAAGTTTGATCCCTGACCTTCTGCAAGGCCGTTTTTCAATTTATGGATTAGAATATTATACTCTAGTGCCAAATAAGAATATGAGATCATGTTTAAAAAAAATGTCATTATAGAAATATACTCCTGTGACAAATGAGATGGTGGTTTAGTAGTTTAATAGTTTGTCATACTCTTATAGAATAAAGCATTTATAGATTACATTACATAAGTTTGTGAAAGATTCAATAGGTCAATTCTCGACATTAATAAAGAAAATTTAAAACTTTGTTTAGCAGTTGTTACTTGTTATAGTATCTATTTCCTGGTTTTGTTGGAATGGTTTACCGCAACAACAACAACAAAAAGCAATAACATTCAAGCCTTAAACACTTCCAATAACGCTTTCTCGTCTTACTTAGAGGATAGTTGTTCCCCTCGTTTGATCTCATTAAGTTGCTATATACACACATTTAAAGTCGTTCCCCTTGTATGATTTCATTAAGTTGCTAGATAAACACATTTAAATTGTTAGATACAAACCTTTAACTTGCTAGATATACTCCTTTAAGCTACTGGATACATATGTTAGCTTGCTAGATACATACATTTAGTTAGCTACATACACCCCTTTCAATTACTAGATACATACCTTTAGCTTGCTACATACACTTGTTTAAGTTACTAGAAACATACCTTTAGCTAGCTAGATACACTTCTTTAAGTTACTAGATACATTCTTTTAACTTACTAGATAAAAAAGTGTACATGGTAATGTATGTCATACTAGTTTTGTCTTAAATCCACGCTTTTATTTTATTGTTTCTTAAATGAAAGAGTATATATTAAACTGAAAGTTAAATTAATTAATTTTATTTTATTTTCCAAAATATATATACTATCTTACCAAGAGTATATTATGCTCCTACTTCTAAAATAACGTTTTGAAGGATTCAAAACACAATTGTTGGCCGACCTTCACCTTGCAAGCTAGATGCACCTCTTTACCTTGCTAGATACATTCCTTTAACTTACTATATATACATCTTTGGCAAGGTAGATACACTTGTTTACCTTCCTAGATACACACACTCTTTTAACTTTAATTTCTAGATACACATCTCTCTCAAACTAGATACACACCTTTAAATTGTTAGATACATATTTTTACCTTACTAGATACACACCTTTAGATTGTTAGGTACATGTCTTTACCTTGCTAGATACACTAATACTAAACATTAATAAGTTTTCTTCAAGATGGTTTTAATTTAAAACGGCAAAAATATAATCACCGAGAAAAATATAACCACCTTCACTAATGTATCAATGCTTACTTTGATCATGAATTGCAACGTTTCTTGACTTTGTGCTTTTCTCGTAAACTAGAGCTACTTATTTACCTTCTAAACTAATGTGTAATCTGTTCCTATGAATCGATATTTCGTGTGATAAAAACTAGGCCATCTTATCTCGAGTATAAACTACTGGTTTGCGATCTGTGATTAAATGTGTCATTTGTTTCCTGCAATACATGATGAAATTAGGATATAAGAAACTCCTACTAAAAGCAAGCCTATGTCTATAGAACTCCAAGCGTCTTGAATCATTTTTACACTGGCATAATTGTATCATAGATAAAGCATATAACTTTCTTACAGAATTGCATCCATATACCCTTTAACAATATATTATTGGAGGAAGTTTCAATCATTAGACCATCTCATAATTTATACGCTATAAAATTGAGCAGCTACCCCCCATATCAACCAACTCCGACATAGGCTTGCTTTAGTAATCGTGTAAATCCACAACCCACCGTTAGTTAGACACTCCACCATTTATGGCACCAGATCGTCGCCGCCGACATCAGTCTATATCTAAATGCCAGATTTACATGATTACGCCGATGGTGGGGCTAAGGATCATCGGCGGTGAATGAGACAACGAAGTTTGCCGGAGTAGCTCACCGTGGAATTTAGGTGACAGACGGAGCTCCGGGATGGCGGTCGGCGATGAATGTTAGTGGATAGGATGAAGAGAGTTCAAATTGTGTTTGATCAGATCTGCGCCGCAGGTCTTGATGAGGAGATAGCGGTGACGATGCATAGCCGGAGCTCCGGTGGTTGCCGGCGAGTGTATGCTGGATGAGTGAGTATGAGATTAAGTGATATGGGTAATTGAAATTGGAAGTGACACGATATAAGTCACTGTGCGGAGGGATAAGTTTAAGTTTCTTGTTTAATTAGTCTGACGAGTTTAAGTTAGTTCGTAAGTTCGTATTGAACTTTAGTTCGCACAGGACCCCACTCCATATATATATATATATATATATATATATATATATATATATATATATATATATATATATATATATATGTATATATATATATATATATATTATAAATCATGCC
>NW_027413804.1:0-5144 GCF_048544455.1 Silene latifolia
CATGCTCCATGAAAGTTCTCATGGTCCTGTTCAAGCTCGTGATCCCGAGCTCTAATGGCATTCGTCTTGAGGGTGAGAAGTATTTCTTGTAGAATTCAGGCCAAGGAATTCCAGTCGGTGATCCGCGGCGGCTCGATCCGGATCTGCGTACCACTCCCTTGCGGCATCGCGGGTGAGAATATAAACATGGTCTCCTTTTACGGGTCTGGGTCACACCGGTCGGTGGGGGTATAGACGACAATAATCGATAAATATCTCCATATGCTTGTTTGCATCTTCATTTACGGCACCCCCGAGACAGTTCCTCTCGACTAAGTTGATATAGGAAGGCTTCGGTTTCAATTTCCTATCGGCTCAACTAATTCGAACCCCTTGTATAGATTTAAATTTGTCGGCTCAGAATGACTTGCTATAGTTGCTTCTTGACCATATTTGGAATTTTCGGGAGATGTATTGTCTCAGTGAAAGAAGTGGAGACGGGAGATGTAGGTGGATCTTCTTCGAACAACTCGTTCTCGTAGTAACTAGGCAGTGCTCGGCTCTTCTCTCGTCGGCAATATCCTAGATGATCGTCTCAACTCGCGCAAGGTCTTCTCAATCTCGAGTTGAGCAGTGCCCTAATTCACCACCACCGTGACCTACGCATAAGAAGAAACTACAAAAGAATATAAGAAAAGTTTAAGGAACGGATGTCCCTTAAACTAAGAAGGACTAAATAAAAACAACTAAAAATTAGAACAATTGCCTCCCCACGAGCATGCGCCAAATTTGATACCGTCGTGGGGTGTCAAAAATAAATTTATAATCTCCAACTACAACTATAGCTAGCGGCGTCGGGTCGAATCACGGAGAGGCGGCGTAATTTCTGAATTGTTTAATTTGACCCTAAGGTAGAAATGTTGGGGGGTTTTGAAGTTGATTTGATCATAGCTAAGGGTGATAAAGACAATAAACTAAAAAGACGCATAAAAACATATATTAAAAGGATGCAAGGATGGTCGGTTCACTTTTCGGCGACAAATTAGGTAGTCTAAATCAATCTCGTGAGACGGGAAAATAAGAGGTCCTCTCGGTCCACTCTCTTGCAGCATCTTCGATCTTGCTACGGATCCTAATACCACTAATACGACTTTCGTCACGAAAAGTGACTAAAAATCTAAAACGATACCTATCTTTCGATCTCAGCAAAGTTTAGACATTTTAATTGGTAGTCTAATAACCTTCCCTATCTTTCGATCTAATGGGTCAGTTCTATACCAAGCATTCAACTAGTCGCATGCATTCGATTCGTCAAATATAACAATTAAAACAATTAAAACGAGATGAAACTCACGAGGTCAGTCGATCGACCGGGTAGGGTGGTCGATCGACCAACACGCGATTAGGGCTCTCTAATTCTAATGCCGCCTACACCATAATTCCCCTACATCCTAACATAATTAATTTAGCTACTCATGATACTGATAAAAACAACAATAATCATAACGAAATAAACTATTGAATTCATGCTTGAAGTAATCAAATAACAAATAGCGATGAACGATAATTGGCTTTGGATACTAACTAGCAATTCTATATCTATGAACAATAAAAAGGCAATGGCGAAATAAGAACACAGGGAAATACCGAAAGTGCGGAGAAAGGATCAAAAAACGATTGCAAAAGAGTAACTTTATTGACGGAAAATAATCTAACTAATGAATGTTTAATTGTGTTAAGAACCGTATGCTAAAAACTAGATGCCAAAACTGAATAACCTAGCTTACATTATTTAGAATACAACGTAGTTCTTATTCTAAAACCTAATGTACTATGGGCTTGCTATTCCTCGATCTTTTAATTCTCATATGAGTAACGGTGTGGTCGATCGACTGATGGAAATGTAGATTCATATACATTTTAACATACTCATATATGTCTAAAATAATTTGTCATAAAATTAAAACGGATCTTATGCATGCAAACAATAATATAAAAGAAGAAGAATAATGTCCTTACATTCAATATTTCGGCTATATTGGGCACAAGAGAGATCACCTTTCTCTCTTGTTCTTGAGCTTATCCTTATGGAAGAACAAAGATCTAAGTATAAGATCTCTCCCCAAGCTTTATACCCAAGGCTTTCACTTAATCTAATTAATATTATTTGATCTAGTATAATATTAATCTTACCAAAAATTGACCCAAAATATTATTTTGCACTCTATAATTTCGGCATAGAGTAGAAGCATTTTTGGAGTTTTTATCTCTCTCATTTCATTAGATGTAGAGAGTATTTTCTCATTCTTTTTCTAGGAAAAAATGCAAAAGTATGAATGAATAATTGATAGAGAAAACTCTCTATATAGCCCCTTGAAAAACCGGTTGCCAAGAGTGAGAGGGAGCCAATGCATGGTGAAGTTTTTCTTTTCAAGAAAACATAGGCATGCAAGGCTATGGCTAGGTCTAATTATGTTGTTTTCCACTCAAAATAAAACATAATTTAAACACCATACTCCCTTCTAATTTTCGGCCCAAATAAGATAAAATGGATTCCATTTTATCTTTGTCAATTTGTCAATTTGTCATATGTCACATATCACATGTCACATAAAATTGTTATGTATTTTTAACTTATTAAAAATCAACGTATCATCAAAAATACGTCATAAACAAAAACGACTTAGTAATTCATAATTACTTGTACCAAAAATTTTACCAATTTATAAATCACAACATCTTGTATTTATAATAATTCATTCAGTTTTGATTGTTTCTTTAAACAATTTATTTCATCCGAGTAATTATACAATTTGATTACTCAGACCGTATCTCATTTAATCACATTTCAATTTGATACGTAAATAATACTTCCAAAATCGTCCGTCAATTTTCAAGTAATTTAATTAACTCGCAACATTATACGATTAATTAAATAATCAATTAAGAGTATTGCCCTTTAGGTATGACCTAGGGTCAAGCGATCACCGTCACACGACGGTAATGTCAAACTCTAGTCGACCAATCATTACCGATATATGTTGACCAGTTGACAGTAACAATATTACTTCCCAATTGTATTCTTTAAAATGAGATTTAATAATGATATTTAAATCATGTGATCGCACTATTGTTGAGGACACATTTCCCAACAATCTCCCACTTGTCCTCGACAAGTGTGCGTCACCAATTCTCTTGTCCTATTACTATCTCCCACTCAATGCAAGGTGTCTTTGGGTCGTACTTGCAAGTGATCATATCGAGAGTGGTTTCCTCGATACGGAGAATAAGCGATTGACCGGATTTATCCTCACGGATACCTTCCGAGCGTGGCCACGCATTTCGATTCATTACTCCTCGAGTGGCCCCGAGATATTGTTTTAACCACGACAAGGGGATGGACAATTCCTATCGCACTCATTCCCTTCGACTAGCTACAACCATCATAACCCAAAAATATGCCCATTTGACCCCATTTACGAAGGTCGTAGTAACACAAATCAAAGTTAATCAAAGCGTGCCATCTTAGGTGAATAGTCTTTAGTCAAAAGAATCGACTCATTTGAATACTATAGTAGCTCTCGCCACGACCGGGCTATATAAATTTGCCAGAACTCTATAAGCGGTCATAAGGCCGACAAAGTGTTCTACGATCTTGCCTATGTGATCGACTAGTCATCTCACATGACTGTATGGCATTGAACTTGCCATCAATCGCATCACACTCTAGTCACTTCGAGACGTCACCTCATACAAGTGACTATGGGCGAATACAATGTTAATCCGTGTTCACTTTAACGGGGTTCAATTGTCTCTACAACCCGTTTGGATGTAACAAAGTATAAAAGAAGAGTTTTAGAGTAAACTCAACGACAAATGCGATTATCACATATGAATAGTCAATACTTGATTACTACTTCATATTCTATAATCTAATTTGATCTTTTATGTAGTTATTCATCTCAATTTAATTGAAATGACATGACTCATCATGTTTAGCCTTTGAGAAGGCTTTGGTTAGTAGGTTTTATCAACTTCTTGTACCTTACTCAACCTTACTACATACTCGTTTTCCTTTGTAATGTATACATTTTCATCACAAAACTTTATGAGTACGTGTCGAGATCCAATCAAGACATAGGCCCTCTTAGCCTAAGAATAGCTCCCACTTGTTTTCACGGTGTGCGGGACTCATCCTTCTTGCACATCTCATGATCGTAAGTGTACTCAATTTCCGTTATAAATATCTCTCATTGTTCTTTATTGCCTAGAACGATTCTAGAAAATCTACTTCTTAATAAACATAGCCACAATGGTATCTTTAACCATCCTAATGTGTTTTGATTATGGTTTTGTCGGAAACCATGCGCAATCTCAATTGTCAATTGTCACTTGTGTAACACCCTTACACAATATTGCATCATAAACACTTTGCATCATAGCCTTAATGCTTCTGCAAGCACTTAAGGGTAATCTTTATGGCTTACTTGGTAAAGATTACTTAAATTTCAATTTGAACCAATTCATCATACTCAAAGTATATGAAGTGTTATACATCATTATTCATTTAATTGATCCTAAATGGAAGCAAATGGAATCAATCAAATATGTTCAATTTAATTGAACTAGTCATGAATCTTATCAACATAAGACTTCTTATTGACGTTAATATCACGTGGATTTATCTTCATAAATCCGTATATTAAAGATGTATTATAATACTCCAAAAGTCTTAAATCATTCGCAATGATCAATATGTCATCCACATATCGGACTAATTAAAAATTCCGTAACTCCCACTAAACTCCATGTATAAACACAACTTCTCGACTTATCGAGAAATGTTTTATCACATGATCAAAATGTTGATTCCAACTCATTGATGTCCTACTTAAGACCCTCTCTTAAGTTTCACATTATCTTAGGATTGCAAGAATCTAATAAACTCATGACATGTATTGAATACATTCCTTCTATTGAAGAAGTGGGTTTTAGATTCACTCGCTATGTATTTCATAGTAATGAAACACAATCCCTAAGAAGATCCAAATAGACTTAAGCATTTCAATTAGTGCAAAAAAAAAACCCTTTGCAACCAATATTGCTTTGAAATATTAGTGCAACACCCTTTGTCACTAATCAAGTCTTTTATTCGGATTCTCATG
>NW_027413805.1:0-5093 GCF_048544455.1 Silene latifolia
CGATTTCTAAAACCATGCTTTAAAACCTCTTTTACGGATTTCAGTGGTGTAAGTCGAGAAGACATGACAGCTGTGCAGCCTCTTCAGGCCACGGGTCTGTAGCTGCGCCTCTTCGAAGGAGCGCAGTTCTGCTGCGCCTCTTCGTGAGAGCTGCCGCGATTCCTGTTTCCTTTCTTCTTCGTTCATCCTCAGTAAATTGCGTCGTTATCTCTCTCTTATTTGTTTCGTTTGTTCTTTAATTCTTCATCATGATAGTATAATATTTCACATGTATATTATTATTCACCATTAATATGTTTTAATCATCACAAATCCGACTTAAATCCCAAGTAATCCAATATTTGCGGGTTTTCGTCATTAAATTCAATTCCGGGTTGTAGAGATTCAATTCGTCAATATTGGGTTTCTGGAATTCGCCTTTGATATAGTTTTCATCTGTCTTTTGTCGTATTCATCATGTATTCGTCATTAATCCATCTTGTCTAACTTAGTAAATTGAATTAATTTGTTTGACTCATTAATATTTTTCACTTCTATCATTAATCCATCCTATATTAATCCATCATAATTAGTCTCATTCATGTTTTCTTGTTTTTCATGACCCATTCATATGTTAAATAACATGCTAATCACTTTCATCCGAGTAAATATCATCAATCGATCATTAAATTCACCAATTAACATTAACGGCTTGCAATTACGGCTTCACAGCCAGAGGCCGAGCCAAGGAACAGGCCGAATGTTCTGCTGCGCCTATTCGGGACGCGGCGCTTCTGCTTTGCATTGTTCTGGGTTGAGTTCGTCTCGAACTCAATTTTCGCGCCTTGACCTAATTTAAATTAGTTTACGTATAACTAACTATTATTAAGTATTATCACCTTCCATTGCTGTTCGTTATTTCATTCTTTTATTCTTTTTCTCAAATTATCCGTTTCAAAAGGTATTTTCGACATAAATCGCCTAATCCGTTGTAATTATTGTATTTTTCATTATTGTAATTCATAATTATCATATTTCTTTGTGCTTGTATGTTTTCACATGTAAATGAGTATTAAAATCTACTTCGACCCAATTGTATGCTAATTACGTGTCCAGCGACTTAGTATTAATTCTCGCATGTTAGGATTAAAACTTGGATGTTGCATTGCATGCATATAGCCGACGATATATCAAGTATGAATAACTTCCCTAATCATTAGTAGAGGCGCTATCGAAGTGGACGGGATTAGGTGTTCGATCAAAAGAGCTTCCCTAATACGTACCTTCACCCTTACTCCAGGATATCGTGAACACTAGTGTTCATTGGCATCCACGAGTCATTCAGACATAGAATGCTAAGGGTAACGATTGCTTAGTGTTCATGTCTTTACTTTGTGTCTTGACATGACACGAGGTATTGACAGTTCAATTTCATAAAAATTGGTGGCGACTTCATACAAAAATGCAAACGCTTGTTCCTCTTTTCCAACCCAAGCGCCCCCGTGGGGGCATTGTATCTGTCCTGATCATAAAAAAAAATTATGAAATAATTACATACAATCGGAATAAATGAAATTAATTGCAAATAATCGGAATGAATTACAAATCGGAATAAATGAAATAAATTACATATAATCGGAATGAATTACATAATTAATAATAAAATTACATAATTCCGAGAATAAATTACATTTAATTACGGGAATGAATTACATATAATGGGAATATATTACAGAAATTAATGAAATTAATTATTACAAACAATGCGAATAAATTAAATAACTTAAATAATTTTTAAAACTAGATAGTACGATGTTGTTGAGCGCTTAGTGAGAGATCTATATGCCGAATATGTTGAAACTCTTACTGATGTTAATCCGCCTGTAACTGGAAATGAACATTCACCCGGTAGTTGTGGTTTTAACGCATCCTATTTACGTGGAAAATGTTCATTTCCAGTTAGATCACTGATCTACATTAAACATGTAGATCACTGATATAGAACTATTAGATAATTACAATAGAAATGTAAAAATAAAATATTCATCAAAAAAACATTCATACCATGCTAAATACAAACTCGTGCAATTTTACACAGGTTTAAAACTAGTATATATACATGCTACGGCTAGTCGGCTACATCTCAGAAGAATAACCCGTTTGTCAAGTCTATAACGACCCGAGGTCCCGGAACAGAAAATGAAAACGTCAAATTTTGGTTTGTTCTTGATTATTGAAGCATCGCCTTAATATGTAATGTGAGCAAAACGTTGGTGAAGCATCCTTCTTTCCTGTTAACAAAACCACAAGTTTCCCATCAATCAATTACTTTATGTTCCTTCATTCCTTTTAAATTTCTGATAAATTACAGGTACCATCCATCATCTTTAACCTTATACATATAATCTATATATATATATAAAAGAGAGTTTTTTCGAGCGATCTGAGAGCGTCCACATCATCAAAAATCAATTTAGGAAAGTATAATTTTTAATGTAAAAAATAAAGTGGAGAATCTTTTAGTTATTATAATATGTATATTTCCTAAATTATATTCAAGTGATATTTCCAATTTTTATATCAACCTTTTACATTTCATTTGGCAAAAAAATATCGTTAAAAAAATTATGAAAATAATATAATTAGCTTTGTGGTAAAAAATGCTATCATTAGAGTATAAATTTCATATTCTTTGCACATATTAAAGATGGTTTACTTCGTAATATGTAAAATTGTGTACTTTTTAGTATGTTTTGTCCCACATTGGAAAATAACGTAGGTGCGGTGAATATGCTACATATAAATAGTAGAATTGTCCCACATCGAAAGATTAGTACAAGGTGATGTGATCCTATGATTATAAATAGGAGGCATATTTGGAACTTATGATCCACCCAAAAAAATTTGAGTCTCATAAATATTGTTTTAAAGAGCTCTTAAGATTTTCAATCATTATCTACGATATGATATAAAAAATAAAGTGGAAATCGTTGGGAACTACCCGGGAAAGAGTTAAGAACATGAGCAAGAAAATCAAAAAATACAAAACTAAAGGTTTTACTAATGGTAGTCTCCTGACAGAGTACAAAACTAAAGAAATAATGTCGGTAAAAAATTATGAAAAAAATATTATTAGATTCATGGTAAGAAATGCTATCATTAGAGTATGTATAGATTTCATATAATTTGCACATATTAAAGATGGTGTATTTCATAGTATGTTATATGACCCACATTGAAAAATAATATAAGTGTGACAAATATACTACATATAAAAAATAGAATTTTCCCACATCGAAATTTAACATAAGGTGGGTGATTCCATTATTATAAATAAGAGGCATCTTTGGAACTTAGGCATCAACCCAAAATCATTTGAGTATCTTAAGTACTGTCTTGGAGTGCTCTTAAAAGTTTATATCATTATATTTTCTACTTATTGATTTTATATGTCCCACATTTAAAAAATAATGTAGGTGTGGTAAATATACTACGTTTAAATAATATAATTAGAATTGTGTTAAAAAAAAAATTCTATCATTAGATTATAGGTTCATATCATTTGCACATTTTTATTATGATAAAAAAATAGAAAACAAATGTATGAATATTAATAGATAATATAGTATTTACTTATTATAAAATCGGGTTGGATGTCGAATTAGGTTCAAAAAATATGGTGTACTTTCAAATAGGTGTGATAAATATATACTACGTATAAATAGTTGAATTGTCCCACATCAGAAGATTATCATAAGCTGAGGTGATCCCATGATTATAAATATGATTTATCCTTGGAACTTAGGCATCACCCCAAATATATTAATCTCTCAAAGTATACTTATTATATAAGAGACTTTAAACATAATCTTGAATTAAATGTTAAATTTTTAAAGTTGTAACATTTTTTTTAGGTGGGAGAAAGAGCGATAAAATGGTCGGTATTATAACGGAAATTTTTCATGATACCCTCGAATTTTGGTAGATTACACATAATACCCCTAATTTTAAGTTTCTACATATAATACCCTTGTGTTTACTTTATTTTCATAACGCTATTACTCATATGAGTAACTAGATGAGTAATTGAGCATGCCATGCTATTTGTGTTTTGTTATTTAGGTATTAAATGTTAATTTATTAAATAAAATATGGATTTAGCAATTAGATAATGAAGTGTTTGTGTAATAGATAACAAAAGAAAAAGGCGTCCCCAAGTCATAAGAGTAATGGGCTTATGACGGAAGTTGTCAAATGGTATTCTGAGAAAGAAAAAGGTGAACACAAGGGTAACATTTGTAGAAACTTAAAATTAGGGGTACCATGTGTAATCTATCAAAGTTCAAAGTTACCATGAGAAATTTCTAATATTATAATGATATAGTTAATTAAATTTTCATTTAAAAGAGAGAGATATTCGTACCAATAAAACAATAAAGGGGGAATTATTTTTTAATTGTTATTTTATTGTCACGCCATCAAACTTAACGTCCATTTAATAACCTTTACATTAAGAGGTACCATGGGCAAAAAAATGGAACCTCAAGGGTACCGTAGGCAGATTCTTAAAAGTAGGGGTAACATGGAAAATCTGACAAAATGAAGGTTGCCACGGAAAATTTCCGTATCTCAATTATGAATTTTTTTTTTTTTGAAGAAAAACAACGTACAAATATTAATGGAGAGTACTTGATCATATTATTAAATTTAAATATAACTATTAGATATAATGAGAAGCAATTGTCCGTATTCGGGATCCGGTTGGATGTCGAACTAAGTGGAAAAAAGATAGTGTAATTAAAGTATCTTATTTGTCAAATTTGAAAAATAATAAGTTTGATGAATATATATTACGTATAAATAGTAGAATTGTCCCACATGAGAAAAATAATCCAAGTTTGGTGAATATATTACATATAAATAATAGAATTGTCCATATCGAAAGATTAGTATAAGGTAGGGTGATGATATGATTATAAATAAGGAGTTAACCAATGTATATATTAATTTTTTTTTGAAAGAGATATTTTAATAATATGTAAACCAATCATTAGACATAGAATGTAAACATTAAACTTTATAACGTTTTTTTTTTTTTGCATTATAAATAAGTT
>NW_027413806.1:0-4691 GCF_048544455.1 Silene latifolia
GAACATCAAAACCTTGGTCATTTTGTTGATTGTATGGAGTTTGATTTTGGTAACCTTGGTTTTGGTTGTAAAAGGGTCTTTGATTTTGGTTTCTCATGGGAGGTGGGGTGTATATTGGTTGAGGGTTTTGAACATTTTGGCTTTTGTATGAGAGATTTGGATGGAATTTGGTGTTTTCATTGTAATAGTTGGAATAAGGGGTACCACTCTTGTATGCTTGGAAAGCAGTCACTTGTTCATTTGTTCCCCTACATTCACTTTGGTCATGTCCCAAAGTTCCACAATTCTCACATATCCCACTTGGGATTGATGAAGATGCCGTCATGGCATTAACATGATGCTTTGGTGATTTTGAGGCTTCTTCAAGTCTAGCCATAGCTTTTTCAAACTTCAAATTGATGGTATCAATGTGAGCACTAAGTTGAGCACCCAATTGAGTAATGGAGTCCACTTCATGCTTTCCTCCTCTAGTAGCCTTGCGAGGTCTACTATATTGTGAGTTATGGACCGCCATTTCCTCAATTTTGTTCCAAGTTTGATTGTCATCAACTTCGGTGAACATTCCATTTGATCCCATGTTGAGAATGTTCCTTGAATCTTCATAAAGACCGTTCCAAAATTGTTGTACCAAGAACCACTCGCTAAGTCCATGGTGAGGACATGAGCGACAAATTCCTTTGAATCGCTCCCAAGCTTCATACAAAGATTCTTCATCCCTTTGCTTAAAACCCGTAATTTGAGCTCTTAGCATGTTAGTCTTTTCCGGTGGATAGAACTTTTTGTAGAAAGCTAGAGCCAACTTCTTCCAAGAATTAATTCCGAGAGTAGCCTTATCAAGGCCTTTCAACCATTGTTTTGCGGTGCCAATGAGAGAAAAAGGAAATAAGACCCATCGAATTTGGTCTTGAGTTACACCGGTTTGAGAAATCGCATCACAATAGTCACAAAAGGTCTCCATATGAGAGTGAGGGTCTTCACTAGGCATCCCCCAAATTGGCTTCTTTCGACTAATTGGATAAATCACCAGTTGTGATAGAATTTCCGGTTGATGTTGTGATGGCCAGAATTGCCATTGGGTAGGTTCTCCTCGAGTGGAGTGCAGATATGATGAAAACTTAAGGCATTGTGGGTTGATTTTGTATTTGAATTTTGTGTTGGGTTCTCCTCACCTTCTCTTGCGAAAATTTGATGGAACTTCGATAGTATTTGGTTGAATATCTGCTTCACTAATGCCTCTCATAAAGTTCTCCTAGCAAGTCTTCTATTGGTTGTCAAAGTTCTTTCAATTTTAAGTGATCAAAAAGAGTGTAGATACAGTATCGTCGATATTGGAATTTATAGAGAACTTGAGCAAAGCACCCGATGATGATAGGACGCATGTATTCTTTGGTTGTCATTGTCATTATTTGGAGCTTTCGTTTCACGATGTAGAATGAGTTGTAAGTCAATGAAGTATTTTTTATTTAATGATATTTAAATTAATGTTTCTTAAGTGAGTTCATTTTTTTAATTTAAATGATATTTAAATTAAAGCTTTTTTAAGGTAAATTCAATTTATTTTATTTTATTTTGAATTTATTTTCCCAAGTTTATTTTATTGAAAATAAAATAAAAATTGGTTTGAAAAATCATTTTATGAGTATATTTGATTTGAAAAATCATTTATTTTAATGTGTTAATTGATTTGAAAATCGATTTAGAAATCGAGAAAAGCTCGTTTCAACCCCACGTTTTTGAGCCCGATTTTAGCTCGGTTTTTGAGCCCGTTTCCTTTACGAATTGGCACGAATCTCGAGTACACTAACCAACCTAGACCACTACCCATACACCCCAGTTCGAACCCCCTATCCACGGCCCAAAATTCCATCCCAAACACCCCCAACAGTCCGCATAAAACACGGTCCATTCCCCTGTTTTGCAGCTCAAATCCCGAGCCCAAAACCCGCTCCAAACACCACCAAAACCCGTGCCCATTAACCCTAACCCATACCCTAGTATCCTACCCATATTACCTTACCTTAACCACCAAGAAAACCCGTCACAAACCCTCTCAAACCCTCTCCAAAGCTGCTGGACAGCAGCTATGCGTGAGCAGGCCCGACTGCCTCTCCCTCTCTTTTACCCTACTTCAACTCCTTATAAATACCACCCCTTCACCACACATTCATTCCTCTAAGTTCTACATACATCCTACCATCACTCACAAGCTTTAAACCTCAGAAAAAAAACCCTAATTGCCTCTCAAAAACCCTCCACAAAACCGACATACAAACTGAAACTGTTTGTGTGTCCTCCTCGAAAAACAATTCGTTCCTCCCTCAAACCTCCATCAAAACTCGATTTTCTTGTTCCTAATTAACCACATAACATCCATATACACATTAGATAAAGATTTACGCGCCAAATTGCCCTTAAGAGTACACGAAATCCCTCGAAAAACAGAGTGTTATACACTCTGTTTCGTGATTTGTTCTTGTCTGTCCAGTTCTGTTTGTGCTCGTTTTCGTGTAATAACCCAAAACGAGCAGGGTTGCTTTAAGATCTCCTGTTCTCCTCTCTTTCTAGTTTTCAAAACATCTTTTAAATCGAATTTTCATCGTGAAACGAGGAGAAATCATGGATTTGAAAGTTGCTGTCAGATTGCCAAAAACGGCGTGTTTGCTTTGTTTCTTCGTCGGCAATGACCCTCTCGAATAAAATCTACCATAAATTACGACCCAAGACAGTGTCAACTTGTCCCCATATGTAGGTTGAGTGTATCAAATCCTCCTCTTTCTCCTTTTTTTATTTCGTTTTTTATGTTTGTTTTTTTTATAGTTTATTTTTGTTTGTTTATCGCTTTTTGTTTATCGTTTTTAATTAACTATGAAGCCTAGTTTAGTCAGTATGAGTTAAAGTACCACCATGAACACCGCGTTGACTTGAGATGGGAAAATAAACCGCTACCGCCCGAGTCGATGTGCCCCGTCTCATTTACATATCCTACGTGTTCAAGTGAGGGCATAAATAAAGCAATTTCTAACTTAGCTCTTCGCTTTTGACCCTTTGTTGTCTAATTAATCGACACACCTTAGGACCCGTTGCATGTTAGTTTAACCTCGATTGATTAACATATGACATATTTAGGCGACATTAGATTAATTTAATAACCTAATTAGACATGTTAGGTGGCATCGACATAACTTTTAAAATCGATTAACAATTCTATAACCTAATTGAATACATCTTTCTTATCACTTGATTTCTCGCTAGCATAGGAGTCCGTGATTAGCACCTTCCTATTAACACTTTCACGAGTAAGCATTAATCTTATGATATCTGACCTAATTGGACCCTTTAGGTAAGGTGTAGAATACACACTCGCGGCGTTTCTTCTCAATCGATCAACTTTGTTTTATAACTTGTTTTCTTTCGTTTTCTAATCCGTTTGCAATCATTGATCTAACCAATGAACCTAACCTAGGAACAGGATGGCCTTGTCTTGGCCGTTAGGGTGGTCGTGGTTTTGGGCCGTGGCTTAGCCGTCTTCTTTGTCTTTTCTTGCTTCGTTTTTTTATACCTTTGGTTCCTCGTTGTTTCGTTGCTTGTAATTTGTGTGTTGTTTATCAATTTGTAATTTTCAAACATTTGCTTTTATTGAGTCAGAAACCTCTTCAAAAAACCTTAGTCTTGTTTGGTTGAGCGGTTGTTCCCCAGTAGCGCGGGCGTAGTAAGCCGCGTGTTGTTTAGCAAGCGTGGCCGGTTCATGCTAATGCATGCTGGTGCGTGACCTTATGCTAATTCGATGAAATTAAGTGAAAGCACGCGTACGAGGTGACCCAGGCCGTGTGTCATGTAGGCCGTGAGTCACCCACCTTTGTGCGGTTTCTGGGCCGAATGGTAGTGTGTTGCGTCGTGTGTATAGCGTTGTCATTTAGATCGAGTTGTATCTTTAATTTATCGTTGCGTCGGCATGAAATGCCTGGTTTGTAATAGAGTGAATCCCAGCATTTCCCCATTTCCCCTTAAGCCTTGTTTGCTTTGTTTGTATGTTATTGGATAATCCTTGTCTTCAAATTACGACTTTGACAAAGTTAGTTTAGTTGCATCTAAACGACATAGAAATTGTTGTCACATGATAGGGTTAAAACAACGTTTGCATATCATACATCGTAGTAGCCATGACCTTGTTTGAAATCCGACACTTGACTTAGTAGAGGCCGTTATGTTGAGCGGGGTTGGGTGTCCTTATGGGCTTCCAACACGTACCCTCGCCCTTTTACTCAGATCTATGGTTTGTGGATCCGTCTAAATACCATTGGATTCACGAGGAGTCATTCAAGCTCCCAGTGATATAAGTACAAGTCTTTATCTTTAATCACTTTCGTGATCGATGGGCTTTATGCTTTTCGATGAAAGGTGTAAAGTTGACTTGAGCAGTTCCCAGTTCCCAAAAACTTGGTGGCGACTCTGTTGTCTTAATTCGATTGAAGAACCTCAGTCGATTATGCCTAGTGTGGATCCCGCGGACGCAGTTCCCGAGGGCCTTGTCCACAAAAGGGTAACAAGTCACCTTGTGACTTTCTAGACATGCAAAATATCAAACAACTCGAAAACAATTAGAACAAACCTTGAGGAGTTTTACTTCCTCAAGGCAAAGAAAGACACAACTAATAACAATATAAAAAATCTAAATCAAGTTAACACCGTCC
>NW_027413807.1:0-4671 GCF_048544455.1 Silene latifolia
ATGCGATTCAAGTCAATGATTTGAATGGCTGGTCACGCATTCCAAGGAGGACGGTCCACAAGACGTTTTTGTTTAACGTTTTTCAGTTTATGTTTTACAATAATATCTTAGCTTAATTAGTGGTTGTCTAAATGAGCTAGTAATCTTAAAGTTTGTAATTAAGTGAAGAGGAATGGTCACCTCTTCAACTTACTAAACCACTAAGTAGTCTCTTCACCTTCCTTAGCTTTACCTTTTCACTTTCTAAGCTTTAACTCTTCAACTTCTTGGCTGGTTGTTTAAGTTCCTTGGCTACTATATAAAGCCTTGAAGCATTTGAATAAAAAATGAAGAAATTTAAGAAAAAAACTTGTTTTGAGTTGAAAATGGCTGCGGCCAATCCTTTGTTATTGTTTGACGCGTTTCAAGCATTAACCCGAGTTATAATCAATAGGTCTTGATTATAGTTCACCATTGTTTGAGTTATAGGTCTAGCTCAAGCAAATATCCCATTGGTTCGATTTATTCACATATTTCGAAACAAATATCTTTATTTCTTGTTTCTTTCACAATATCAAAAAAACACATAAACATTACTTTTCAATTTCCGCTGCCAATTCGCATCATAAGTGGTATCAGAGCTTCGGCTCTTGATTTTCCATAATCGAGACGATCCTAGGCGTGTCAAAGCCAACTTTTTAGTTGAATTTCCGATTGCGATTGGAGTTCAAAGGTTAAACTTGAACAGGTAGTTCGAGGGTTAATCGGTTTTGCATCTCGGGAACAAGTTTCTAGTAATTTGTTATTCAAGGAGCGACGGAGACAAAAAAAAAAAAAAAAAAAAAAGTTACTGTTCACAGCCGTGTCACTGTTCATCAGTGAGAAAAAAAATCAAAAAAAAAAAAATTGGTCCCAAACGGTCTTAAGGTGTATCGAAGTCAAGATGTTGGTTGAATTTCCGGTTGCGATTGGAATTCAAAGGTTAAACTCGAGCGAGGTAGTTCGAGGGTTGATCGACTTTTGATAACCACGACGAAAAAAAAAAAAAAAAAATACTGTTCACATCCGTATTCTTGTTCATCCATGAGAAAAAAAAAAAAAATTGGTCCCAAACGGTCTTAAGGTGTGTCGAAGTCAAGGTTTTGGTTGAATTTCCGGTTGCGATTGGAATTCAAAGGTTAAACTCGAGCGAGGTAGTTCGAGGGTTGATCGACTTTTGATAACCCATATCATAGGTTCAAGAATCGGGACGATTCTTTTTGAAGAAAGGGCGGATGATGCGATTCAAGTCAATGATTTGAATGGCTGGTCACGCATTCCAAGGAGGACGGTCCACAAGACGTTTTTGTTTAACGTTTTTCAGTTTATGTTTTACAATAATATCTTAGCTTAATTAGTGGTTGTCTAAATGAGCTAGTAATCTTAAAGTTTGTAATTAAGTGAAGAGGAATGGTCACCTCTTCAACTTACTAAACCACTAAGTAGTCTCTTCACCTTCCTTAGCTTTACCTTTTCACTTTCTAAGCTTTAACTCTTCAACTTCTTGGCTGGTTGTTTAAGTTCCTTGGCTACTATATAAAGCCTTGAAGCATTTGAATAAAAAATGAAGAAATTTAAGAAAAAAACTTGTTTTGAGTTGAAAATGGCTGCGGCCAATCCTTTGTTATTGTTTGACGCGTTTCAAGCATTAACCCGAGTTATAATCAATAGGTCTTGATTATAGTTCACCATTGTTTGAGTTATAGGTCTAGCTCAAGCAAATATCCCATTGGTTCGATTTATTCACATATTTCGAAACAAATATCTTTATTTCTTGTTTCTTTCACAATATCAAAAAAACACATAAACATTACTTTTCAATTTCCGCTGCCAATTCGCATCATAAGTTTATGTGTTTATGTGTTTTTACCTATGATATGGGTTATCATAAGTTTACTTCGAGTTTTACCTATGATATGGGTTATCATAAGTTTACTCTGATACCACTTATGATGCGAATTGGCAGCGGAAATTGAAAAGTAATGTTTATGTGTTTTTTTGATATTGTGAAAGAAACAAGAAATAAAGATATTTGTTTCGAAATATGTGAATAAATCGAACCAATGGGATATTTGCTTGAGCTAGACCTATAACTCAAACAATGGTGAACTATAATCAAGACCTATTGATTATAACTCGGGTTAATGCTTGAAACGCGTCAAACAATAACAAAGGATTGGCCGCAGCCATTTTCAACTCAAAACAAGTTTTTTTCTTAAATTTCTTCATTTTTTATTCAAATGCTTCAAGGCTTTATATAGTAGCCAAGGAACTTAAACAACCAGCCAAGAAGTTGAAGAGTTAAAGCTTAGAAAGTGAAAAGGTAAAGCTAAGGAAGGTGAAGAGACTACTTAGTGGTTTAGTAAGTTGAAGAGGTGACCATTCCTCTTCACTTAATTACAAACTTTAAGATTACTAGCTCATTTAGACAACCACTAATTAAGCTAAGATATTATTGTAAAACATAAACTGAAAAACGTTAAACAAAAACGTCTTGTGGACCGTCCTCCTTGGAATGCGTGACCAGCCATTCAAATCATTGACTTGAATCGCATCAAGAACTAAAGCAAAGGTACAAGGGGACCCGGTTTTGAACAATGAGCTAAATGTCGCTATCAATCTTTCCTCTTTTGATCCAACAAAGCTCAAGAGACTTTTTGGGAGCTGAATAGGAGTCATACACGGTTCCACAAGCCTCCAATCAGTCCATATAATCATAAATAAGAAGTTGAGCTACAAACAAGGAAGATTGGACTATTAGTTTACTTTATCATTTCTTTGCTTTATGTCATTTTCAATTTCAGCATTGTAAGAGGCCTAGGCTACTGTTTTTATGTCCTTTTAGCTGCTCATTTTGTGGCCCTTAGATGTAACTTGTAATCAAGGGTCAAGATTGTAAGCCTTGGTCTATATAAACCAAGTTAGACATATGAGAAAATCAGATTGGAGTTAATGAAAATTATGAGTTTTATGAGGTTTCTCAAAACCCTTGATTAGTTCTTTGCTTAGTGCTAGAACAACTCCATTACTTAGTGTTTGGGGTCGTGTATCTTGGTTTGCTTTGTGATCTGACCAAGTGCATAAGGGGATTAGTTCTTGCTTTGTGATCTTGAACAACATCCCGAGTCTTGAGATTGCTTTGTGATCTTCTCAAGTCATATCCCGAGTCTTGTTATTGTTTTGTGTCAAAACAGTCCCAAAGTTTCTGTTTTGTTGCCTTAAGTTATTGTGGGAATTGTTATTTGAATGTTTAGTTCATAAGCATTTAAGTTACAATCTTATTTCCATTGCTTTCTTTCAAAGTTATCAAGCTATTTAGGATCTTATATTCGTCCAAAACAGGCTGTTTCGTGCCTTGCTTTGGTTGAATCGTTTATTAGCTTCTAAATGTGTCCTTATATAGCTTGTTGGTCCTTAAAACAATCCATCTAAGTGTCCAAATCGAGTCCTTTGTTGAGTCTAATTCTGTCCAAGTTAGTTCTTGTTTTCGAGTCTTATATGTCCAAAAATCAAGTCCTAAGAGTTTTATTCCAAGAGTAGTCTTCATGAATTTAAATTTTGCTTCTCTTAGCAAAGACTTATTGAAATGAGTGGGAGCATTCTCTTAAACCGTTAAGAAAAGGACGAGGTTCAAAGAAGTAAAATTAGAATGGAATTGATACAAGGTAATGTTAAAAGTAAAGTTATTGAGAATAACGATACTAAACCTATCAATCACGACCAATAAAGTTTCCATTGTCTTAATTGTTGGACGCTAGAAAGAAAACTACCCCAAATTATTGAAGAATCAACAAGTTAGTTGTGGGACATCTAATGGGACCTTCTTCTTTAAATGTTTATTCGATTAACATAAATTTTACTAGTACTACTTCGTCAATATTAGAAACCGGTGGTGGCTTTCATCATTGTATTTGTTATAGGATGATTAGAATATGACGACTAGAAACAAATGATGTTGAGAGATAGAGTCATTGTGTACTTAATCTAGTTTTGGGTTTAAAGTTGTACTTAATTATGACTATTAAGTGCATAAACTTTGAATAAGAATATAATCTTGTTAAGATACAATAAGAAGTTTCACTTTTGTGACCCTATACACCACGATTTGATGTATGGCTAGCCCATTATCAAGGTGAATATATTCTAAACCAAACTAGAATGATACATCATGTAGATGATGCAAGACTCAAATAAGTATCCCAAGATTAAACCTTAAATTCTGGAATGATGAACGCAAAGAGTTAGCGAGTACTCTTGGAACCATTAGATTGTTAATCTTATGCGTATCTTGTATTCAAGCAGATGTCTCGTGCTTTTGGTTGAATAGAAAATCGAGGTTGTAAATCATTGATCCAGAATAGGTTGATCATTTTCTTTTACCAACGATTTAAGTTGACACTAATGTGTTCACTTCATAAGGTAAAAGAGAAATCTTTGAAGAAGTTCAAAGAGTTCCAGAAATTACGATTTAGTCGTGATGGGATTATCAAAGTGAAGACTTTGATATAAGCCAAAGGAAATGTGATATAGTATCACAAATTAATCTCTCTTAGCACGCATTATGGGATAATGTGTGGTTGGATAAAGAAATCAAACACTATTCGATATGGTTTGGACTTTAATCAAGTTACTTTGAGTTACTTGATCCTTTTG
>NW_027413808.1:0-4635 GCF_048544455.1 Silene latifolia
GATCCGACCTTTACTTGCCTCTTTACTAATTGTAGAGTTGTTTGTGAAGTTATAAATTGTGTTTTGATTCGGACGTGACCCAACGACCACATCTATTTATTTGTGAACACGAAACGGACCGATCAAATTTCATAAGACAAAAACCCATAAAAATTTGAAAATTTCAAAAACCCAAAAACAAGTTCATTTCCTTTGTAGTGTAGTCTTGTATATATTGTCTTGTATATATTGTGTTTGTCCATCCTTTTTTCACATTGATTGACTACGCCACATCCGAGACATGAGGATATTGAAGACCGCATAGTATGATCTTTCCAATCTCCTTTTTCCTCTTTATGTTAATGACTATGTGGCTTTATTTTGATTGATGCGGTATAACAATGTGAATTTAGGACTTGCATTTAGATTATATGGCATATTAGTTGGTAGAATCATATGCATTAGGATGTATATATGTTAGTTGCATCATGGCATGTAGTTGCATGTTAGAAAATTTTGCGAAACCGTCTACTTGGGAAGCTTGACAAGTGTATATATGCCCTAGTAGATGCTTTTTCTTCTTAAGACTTTGCTTGTTAGAATACTTGTAAAACACCCTAGGATGTGTCATGCTAGTATCCTTCCCATGGATTAAGGCCTAGTCAGAGTACTGTGGGTGCGATAACTCCTTTGCCACTGCTTTTTCCAAGGTGACCCTTGAAACCATGCATGCATCCATCATCCATGTTCTACCACATTTTTGTCATCAAAGGGAATGGGCAAAAAAAGAAATTGATTTGAGTTCAATGAAATGAAAAGTGAAAGAAAGTTTGCAAAATGCATCAAATGAAAAGAGGAGCAAAATAGACTTAATAAGCTAAATATAAGGCACCTCACTACATATGGGGTGACTTTGAAAATGTTCAAAAAGAAATGCAAAAAGTTGAAAAGTTGTCAAGTATTGAAAAGCCAAAAATCAAAAGAAATGGCAAAAGAAAGTGTTCTCAAATGTCAAATGCCACAAGAAATTGGGGGACAAAAAAAACAAAAGCAAACTCCCAAAATGAAGCTCAAATATCTATTGATCCCTTTATCCATCGTATCCATTTTTGTGCATGGTAGAGAGGGGACGACCCTTCTTCTTGTCTAGGCAAGAGGGGGAATTCCGCGATCCTCCGGTTTTTAACACCATAGGAGTCTATTCTTGACAAAAGCATTTAACGATTGAGGACAAAGGTACCCTAGCTTGACACAATTTGGAGGTGATTTATTGGTATCCTTCTAGGCTTAGTAGTTTGAAGAAATTGCATCTATGAAGGAGTGTGTACCCTTGAATTGCTTCCCTTGTAAATAATTTCCGCCACTTAGATGAGGAAAGTGGCTATTCTTTTGTAGATGCATCCATTACTTGATTTTGTGTGCTTAATGTTTGGATGTGTCGCCATTTTGGCAAGACCCACCTTGCCTTGCAAGAAGGCATCCTACCTCATGGTTGTCTTGTTGTGAGTTGAAGGGGCGGAGTGAGACCCATTAATTGTCTCATATCGGTTATATTATTAGGATAGTTTAAATAAAGGTCTAGTTTTTGTCACCTCTTTACTCGGGACGAGTAAAGGTTCGGTTTGGGGATATTTGATGTGAACATTATTTGCACACATTTAGTCCCCTAATTGAGCCTATTTTGCATACTATTATATCATTCCATGACCATTTTATCCGTCAAATACTTTCTATTTTGCTTTCCTAGTGCATTTTATATGTTTTATAGGAAAGGAGGTAATAAGGTAGAAATTCCCGTCTTTTGTGCATATTTGGAAGCTTTTTGATGATATTGGATGGACTAGTATGAACAGGAGACAAGAATGATGACCAAGGATGTAGGAATAAAGTGTATATAGAAGGATCAAAGGGTTAAGAGTAAGGATGAAGAGAAGGAAGACATTGCAAGAAGAAATTGCTCGAAACCCAAACCAAGAGTTGGTCCTTTAGCTCTTAAAGTATGCTAGATGGAACGGCATCAAAAAATCAAGTGATCTAGGCTTTTGAATCACTCCAATAGGAGTCCGGATGAGAAAATGACGTCCGTTTTACAATCTGAGCTCAAACAAAGAAGTTGTCCGCCAATCCGCTCGTCCCGAGACAAATCCGCTGGGATTCCCTTACAGTAACTTTCGTGTTCTTCTTGTTCTATGAAGGATGCGTATATTTTTCAAAGACCGGCGAAAAGGAGACCGGAGTCTCTCTTGAGACCCAGGGACATTTCTTTACCCAACAATTAGCATTGTTAAATTACTATTTTACCCTTGCTTAATCTAATGATGCTCTACTATATATACCCCATCTGTAATAATCAAACCATCAAGTTTTCATTAGGTTAATTCAATCCTTCTTTAGATTAGATTATGAGTAGATTAGAATAGATTATCATTTAATCTTTCCACAAATCTCACATTAATCTCTCTTTAATTATTGTTCAAGTTTATTATTGAGTAATTCAAGTTTATTATTGGATAATTAGAAGATTATTGGGTTTTTTGGGAGATTGACAACCTTCCATCAATCATCAAGTTCTTCTATTATTCTTTGCATTATTATTTTGGAATCTTCATAGGTATAATTCTCTTAATCCCCTTTTTAATTATTGTTAATCTTTCTTACTTGTTCATCATGTTTGGCTTTGTTAGTATGATTGACAACCTTATTAACATGTTAAACTTGATCATGAGTGAGTAGTTACTTAGCTAGGATTAATGGGTAATTAGGGGAAATAAACATGGGGAATGATTCATGCTTAATCTAATATGCTTCCATAATTAATTTGCTTGCTTGTTGTGATTTCAACTTATGCACATGTTATGTTTGATGAAATGCTAAGCCTATGAATCCTTGCATTTACAACCATCACTTATCTTTTGATTGAGACTTGTAAGACATAAACCAACTCGAGTCTCATTAGACCATGCATATAGTTGGATAGGGAGGATTGCTTCGACTTGTAGAGTGTTAGTACAATCTGATCGATTGGTCCCAGGACTAAAACCTTCCTAGGATTGTAAGATATAAACCAACTCGATCCATCACAACAATAATTGCTTGCATCTAGTAGGAAACATGTTTGTATGATCAACTCCCATGAATCCCTTATGAACCCATGATATCCTAGCACTTTTAATCAATTGCTTACATCTTTCTTTTTGTTGCTTGTTTATTGCTTTTATTAGATTAGAATCATCAACCCATTATAATTGTGACAACCCCAAGTACAACCATAATTAGATTGAATATTTTGAGTAACCACCGTCCCATGGATCGACCTCGACTTACCACTAACTAGTTGTATGTTGAGTATTATAAATGTGTTTGATTGGATGTGACCCGACGACATCACCCACATCAACTTTATACATTTTGTACATTTTTAGGACCTTCATTTTGCACTTTATACACTTTGTTTGGGGATCGAGCCCCCATTTTGGTGTACATATTCCCTTTTGGTTGTATATATGATGGTCTGAGTGTCTTTTCTTCTTTGGTTATTGTGTTTGTGTACTGCGGAGTTAGCTTTAACAGGTTTGGTAGATGACGGTTTATGCGAAATTAAATGCGCGCCGGCATGTACATGATTCACATGGGATATACATTTGTACATACGCTAATGAGTGGGGAAGACAAAGACTCGAGAAAATGCAAAATATTTATCGAAAATGACCGGACGGTAGGGAGGGTTACCCCCTAAAAAAAGAAAAAATAGAAACATATAAGTTTGAAATATGAAATGCAATGGGAGTGAAATAATTCCCCCAAAAAAGAAAATTAAAATAAAATGTGTAAGTTTGAAAATGAATATCTAAATTGGCGAAATGATTCCCCAAAAAAGAAAATTAAAAAAAAAATGTATATGTGTGCTGAAATGACGAAAATGCCGATATTCCCTCGAAATGTGTGCCCGTGGAATTTAGGAAACGCGCAACATGGTAATTTGACCGATTTACCAAAATAATAACCCGTATGAATAGGAAATTATTCTTGGAGGAATTAGGAAAGATCCAACGCGGAAAATCACATAAAGAAGGCTTAGGAAGAGGCGCAACAGGAGCTGCGTCTGTTTGAAGAGGCGCAGCAGATGCTGCGCCTGTTCCCTAGTGTGTCTGTCCTGACAGATTTTAGGAAACAGCTTTTAGTATAAATATAAATGTCGAGGGAGGTTTTATTCACATAATTATTCCGTCTTTCTCTCGTCTAATTACATAAAAGCTCTCTAATTAAGCATTTGATGTGACCATAATTAGCGCATATTTAGCCCCCGAATTAGCCTTGTTCCCATGCTTTTTAGTGCATATTTGGGTCATTTATTGTCTTTAGTTCTTTGTTTTGCATATTCTTTGAGATTTTTATCCCTTGGTAGGAAAGGAGTAAGAATCTTGCATTTTCATGGCAAAACGAACTAAATTGATTGAATTCAATGACCAAGCATCAAGGAGAGATAAGATTAGAAGGCCTTTGTACATATTATAGTAGTTGGGCAATGACGAGAAAGGATACTTGCATCCCTGAGGAAATCCCCAAGGATTTTATGAAGAAAAGGGAAGAAAAGAAGAAGAGACAATGATGAGCTACAATCCGAGCGGATTGCCCTGAATCCGCCCGTCCTCCACA
>NW_027413809.1:0-4415 GCF_048544455.1 Silene latifolia
AAATGAAGATTCTATTGTAACTAGTGGTGTCTAGGGGTGTCACAAATTGGGTTGATGTAGAAGGTTACTAAACTAAAATAGCAATGAAAATAAACTAACAAGATAAATGAAATAAGGGTGTAAACAATTGATTAAAAGCACTAGGGTGTCATGGGTTCATAGGGAATCATGGGATATGATCATACAAACATGTTCTCAAATTATAAGCAAGCAATTATTGTTGTGATGGATTGAGTTGGGTTATATCTTACAATCCTAGGAAAGTTTGGGTCCGGAGCCGAATCTCTTGGATTGTACAACACCCAAGTCGACTTAATCTTCCCTACTTAACACATGCATGGTCTAACAAGACTCGAGTTGGGTTATGTCTTACAAGTCAAGTTGAAAGGATAGAAGATGATAGTAAATGCAAGGATTCATAGGCTTAGCATTTCATCAAATATAACATGTGCATGTATTAAGATCAAAACAAGCAAGCAAATAAGATATGAAAGCATATTAATTTAAGCATGAATCATTCCCCATGTTGGTTTCTCCTAATCACCCATTAAACCCTAGCTAAGAGACTACTCACTCATTATCATATTGATCATGCTAGGAAGGTTGTCAATCATACTAACATAATGAAACATGATGAATAAATGAAAGTAATTAGCAATAATTAAAAAGGGATTAAGAGATTATACCTACTAATGATTCCAATAATAAAGCAAGAATAATAGAAGTACTTGAATCCTAGATTGAGAGGTTGTCAATCTCCCAATAATCACCCAAATAATCTTCAATTACCCAAAATAAAGTAAGAACAAGAGAGAGATTAAAGAACTAAAACTTGGATTAAAACTTGATTAATATTTGATTACAATATTGAAGAGAGATTTGATTGATATTAACTACACTAATTATTGATAAGAAGAACATGCTCCTCTAATTAGACTAATGGGGTATTTATAGTGAAAATTAGGAGGATGCATTAGGTTAACTAAGGGCTAAACTAGTAATTACACTTTTTAAGTTGAGCAAGGAGCCTCCGGGATTATCCGAGAGAAGGGCTTCTCCATTTCGTAGCTTGAAGAACGAAACTGTCTGTGTCTTTGTGATCCGTGATGGGAGTCGGGACGGCCGGATGGGATGGACGATCCGAGCGGATCAAGGAACAAGACGCCGGATTGGGCATGGGGAATCGGATTCTGGTGAGGACGCTGATCGGGCGAGGACGGACGAGATTCTCTACAATCCGCTCGGATTGTAGTTCAAGCCACTTTCTTCTTCTTCTTTTCTTCCCTTTCTTCATGAATTCCTTGGGGATTTCCTTGGGGACTCAAGGATCCTTTTCTCAACAATGCTCTTCTACTATGCTATGTACAAAGGCCTTCTAGTCTTGTCTCTCCTTGATGCTTGGTCATTGAATATGATCAATTTAGCCTTGTTTTGCCATGAAAATGCAAGATTCTTACTCCTTTCCTACCAAGGATCAAAATCTCAAAGAATATGCAAAACAAAGAACTAAAGATAAGAAATGACCCAAATAGGCACTAAAAAGCATGGAAACAATGGTAATTCGGGGGCTAAATATGCGCCAATTATGGTCGCATCAAATATCCCCAAACCGAACCTTTGCTCGTCCCGAGTAAAGAGGTGACAAAGACTAGGACCAATACTAACCTAACCTAATAATAATAGCCGATATGAGACAATTAGCGGGTCTCACTCCGCCCCTTCAACTCACAACAAGACAACCATGAGGTAGGATGCCTTCTTGCAAGGCAAGGTGGGTCTTGCCAAAATGGCGACACATCCAAACTTTAAAGCACACAAAATCACATAATGGATGCATCTACAAAAAGAATAGCCACTTTCCTCATCTAAGTGGCGGAAATTATCTACAAGGGAAGCAATTCAAGGGTACACAATCCTTCATAGATGCAATTTGTTCAAACTACTAAGCCTAGAAGGATACCAATAAATCACCTCCAAAAGGTGTCAAGCTAGGGTACCTTTGTCCTCAATCGTTAAATGCTTTTGTCAAGAGTAGACTTCCTATGGTGTTAGAAACACTGGAGGATCGCGGAATTCCCCCTCTTGCCTAGACAAGAAGAAGGGTCGTCCCCTCTCTACCATGCACAAAAATGGATACGATGGATAAAGGGATCAATAGATGTTTGAGTTTCATTTTGGGAGTTTGCTTTTGTTTTTGTTTTCCCCCCCAAATTTCTTTGGCATTTGACATTTGAGAACACTTTCTTTGCCATTTCTTTTTGATTTTTGGCATTTCAATACTTGACAACTTTTTGCGTTTCTTTTTGAACATTTTCAAAGTCACCCCAATTAGTAACGAGGGTGCCTTGTATTTGAAGCTTTAGGAGTTTTATTTTTTTGCTCCTCTTTTCATTTGATGCATTTTGCAAACTTTCTTTCACTTTTCATTTCATTGAACTCAAATTGATTTCTTTTTGTGCCCATTCCCTTTGATGACAAAAATGTGGTAGAACATGGATGAATGATAGAAGTATGCATGGTTTCAAGGGTCACCTTGGAATAAACGGTAGCCAAGGAGTTATCACACCACAAGGTACTCTTGACTAGGCCTTAAACCATGGGTCAAAGGATACTAGCATGACACATCCTAGGGTGTTTTACAAGTATTCTAACAAGCAAAGTCTTAAGAATAAAAAGCATCTACTAGGGCCTATATACACTTGTCAAGCTTCCCAAATAGACGGTTTCGCAAAATTTTTCTAACATGCAAACTACATGCCATGATGCAACTAACATATACACATCCTAATGCAAATGATTCTACCAACTAATATGCCAAATAATTCTAGATACAATCCTAAGTTCACATTGTTATACCGCATCAATCAAAATAAAGCCACATAGTCATTAACATAAAGAGGAAAAAGGAGATTGGAAAGATCATACCATGCGGTCTTCAATATCCTCATGTCTCGGATGTGGCGTAGTCAATCAAAGTGAACAAGGATGAAACAAACACAATATATACAAGACAATATATACAAAGGAAATGAACTTGTTTTTGGTTTTTCAATTTTTCAAATTTTATGATTTTTTTGAAATTTTTCAATTTTTATGGTTTTTGAATAAAAGTTAAGTGTTAGAATTCCCATCCCCACACTAATATGGGCATTGTCCTCAATGGCCAAAATGATGGAAATTATGCAAAGAATGATGCATGATTTCTATACTAAATGCAATTCTACACTAAGCTATACTACATGATGCATGGTTTTTGTTATGACGGAGAGGATAATTTAAATTACCTCCCGTTGCGTATGCATTAACTTCCCCAAACCAAGTAAGACACTATTGCTAATGTCAAAGCATGGGGGAGTTCATGCACATGCTATGCTATGCATGAAACTAGATTGTCATTTTGGATTTTACAAAAGTGGGAACAATGAAGAACACCTCAAAAGAACCGAGGTGTGAGTCCTTTGATGTTGCTAGGACTAAACCAACAATGATCAAAATGAAATAAAATACAAAGAGATATAGACAAACCATGGGAGTGTAGGAGTCTCCAAGGCTAGTCTTCCCATCTTTACTATCATCACCACTTCCCTCATGAGAAGTGGTCACATTGCCACTTTCCTTGGCGCTTTCTTCTTTGCTTTCTTCACCATCATCTTCCTCATTATCATCTTCACCATCTCTTTCTTCATCTCCACTTGCTTCTTCCTCAATATTATCATCAATCTCCTCATCATTTCCAACAACCTCATTGTCTTCCACCACGTCCCTAGATGCACCCGGAAACAAGGCTTCTCTATCCGCCCAACTAGGCAAAGGACAAGATGGCTCAAGGAGTCCTTGCCTAGCTAGATGTAGGAGGGGAGGATATTGAGCCAAATAAGCATTCTTCCGATCTTCATAAGCTTGCTTGTGCATGGCTTGCATAAGAAGAGTTACATAGTCTTTCCCACAACTTTGTGCCATATTCTTATGCCCGGATGATGGACCAAAAGAGCACGACAAGCTTTAAAATCTTCAAATTTCTTCCCGGAGATTGCCTCCCAAAGAGGCTCGGGATCATACTTCCCATATTGCTTATAAAACATAATGAAACTATTGACAAAAGCATATGTGGACACATATGCTTGTCGAAAATTGAGCATATGTTTTCAACATGCTTAATTTGGTGTACATATGCTTAACTTTTATTCAAGTTAAAAGGATCAAAAATGGCATTAAATTAGGGAATGATATGTCGACCACATATGCTTTGATCAAAATAATTGTCATGAAAAGAGAGAAGTGAGGGAGGGACTAATGATTTTAATTAATGTGTAGTGCTTTACCTTAGTGTGGGGATGGCAATTGCCTAGGCTATTCATGCCTTAGTAGTGCCCCCGCAATGAAGAACACAAGATTTGAAAGAAAGAAAGAAAGAA
>NW_027413810.1:0-4284 GCF_048544455.1 Silene latifolia
ATATATATATATATATATATATATATATATATATATATATATATATATATATATATATATATATATTAGTATATATATATATTAGTATATTTATTATATTCGTTATCTTTGGCACGTGGATGATTTTATAAAGGCGTGGAAACTGCACCTGGAGAAGACATCTATATCGTGGAAGACGATCTCTAGGGTTTAATTGCTTAATAAGGTAACTAGCTGTTTTCCTTTAATTGTGTTTATGCCAATTGATGTAATTAATGTGATTTAATGATTAATTTGTATGATTAGTACATGTTTTGATTGTTTATTATCATGTTAACTATGTTTTCGCATGTTTGTATATAATTTAATGTTTTAATTATGTCTTGTATATTGTTTACGTGTTTATTATGGGTGTCATGAGCACAATTAGGGTTTACAAATCAAACCCTAGTGGCGTTATGATAGGCGGCCAAGAGTTGTCTCCAAAGTTATAGCTAAAGCTAGTATAACTTTTATGATGATTCAAGTGTTATAGCTAAAGTTAATACAACTTTGGGTAGTTACTTGATGTGACCATTATTTAAGTATATTTAGTCCCCGAATTAGCCTCGTTCCTATGCTTTTTAGTGCATAATTGGGTCATTTACTATCTTTAGTCCTTTGTTTTGCATATTCTTTGAGGTTTTGTTTCCTTGGTAGGAGAGGAGTGCAAACCTTGCATTTTCGTGGCAAAATGGAGCTAAAGGTAATCGAATCTAATTACCAAGCATCAAAGAAAGACAAGACTAGAAGGCCTTTGTACATATTATAGTATATGGGCAATGATGAAGAAATCCTTGCATCCCGAGCTAAATCCGGAGGAGGATTATTGGAAGAAGAAAAGGGAGAGGTGACCTGATCATCCCGATCCTAACCAGGAGGCGCCGTCTAACAGCATAATCAGAGCGTCTTTGTAGAAGGGCGCCCGTCCATCAACAACAATCGCAGTCTAGCTCAAGAATCCGCTCGTCCGGCCACCCGGGAAATCCGCCGAATCTCGACACCTTGGATGCTCGGATTCCCTTACACCCAGTCACGTCCTTTCTTCATGCTCCGAAGATGCGCTTATTTATGAAACCGGAAAAAAAGGAGACCGACATCTCTTTTGAGAGAAGCGATTCCTCAATGACTTAATCGTCATTTAAGCCCTTAGTAAACCCTAATTTGTGTACCTCATCCCCACTATAAATACCTCATTTGTCTAATTAGATAATCATGTTCTTCATATCAATCCTTAGAGTAGTTTATATCATTCTAATCTCTTCTTAATCTTGTAATCAACTTTTAATCAAATATTAATACAAATCTCATTTTCTTAATCTCTCTTTTGTTCATCTTTTATTTTGGGTAATTGAAGATTATTTGGGTTATTATTGGGAGATTGACAACCTTCCAATCAATCATCAAGTACATCTATTATTCTTTGCTTTATTATTGGAATCATTAGTAGGTATAATCCTCTTAATCCCTTTTTAATTATTGTTAATCATCTTCATTTATTCATCATGTTTTGCTTTGTTAATGTGATTGACAACCTTGTTAACATGTCAAACTTGATAATGAGTGAGTAGTTTCCTTAACTAGGGTTAATGGGTAATTAGGGGAAACCAACATGGAAATGATTCATGCTTAATTTAATATGTTTTGATAGTTTATTTGCTTGCTTGTTGTGATCTCAACTTATGCACATGTTATGTTTGATGAAATGCGAGCCTATGAATCCTTGCATTTTTTACCCATCACTTACCTTTTCAATGAGACTTGTAAGACATAAACTAACTCGAGTCTCATTAGACCATGCATATAGTTGAGTAGGGAGGATTAAGTCGACTTGTAGGTGTTGTACAATCTAATCGATTCGGCTCCGGGACCCAAACCTTCCTAAGGATTGTAAGATATAAACCAACTCGATCCATCACAACACTAATTGCTTGCTTATAATTTGAGAATATGTTTGTATGATCAATTCCCATGAATACCCTATGACCCCATGACACCCTAGTTGTAACACCCCGGTTTATGAAGGAGCCTTTAGCAAGACATTCCCTAATAAACCGGACTGTTACCATCTCGGTTTTCCGAGGTAGTGAATAACAAATTAAACTCCAAGGCAAAATTATATAATTACTTTAACTTAATTATTACAAAACCTCTTTTACGTCAAATTACAAAGAACTAACATAAATAAAAGTGAAAGTCTTCTAGATGATGATCTAGCTACTAAGTCTTCGGATCCAGTGTCTCACGCCCACAAGCTCCGTTCTATCTCTTAAACTTTGTCAGATGCTTCGCCGCCAATATTTGGGTCATCACAGTGTTCCACGAATACACGGGAATTCGACCACGAGGTTGAGTAGGAAAACAATGAAACAACAAAAAAATATGATATGCATGCTCCTCCGTCACCTCCATCTCCATCTCAACTCATATCTCATAACAGTCTCATAACTCATGGCAGGCCCGACCATACCGATCCCATTAGACACATATATATCGGCCGTAAGCCGTCTGCCAGCTATGGCGGGACACCCAGGCGAGTCTGAGAACCCGCAGGCCTTATCACAACATCCTCATCACCACCACACATCACCACAACATCCTCCATCTCCAATGCATATGAATGCTCAAAAGAAATTAATGCAACACAATATATATATATATCATTGAACTGCTAAATCATAAAATCATGCCGGTTACCCGATGTTGTAATATCATGCTCAATCGATCAATTCGGTCAATCACCTTCCGTATATGAATCATAACGTAAATCACAACCATGAATCAAGTCAACACAATTCCATGACAACGACAATAAGTCAAGTGTATTTCCCTACCTCAAAGATAGCAGCAGACAGATAAGTAGATGCTCCAATAATATTCCACAACAAATTCGCCCCTCACGAAAGATAAATAATGATAAATGATTACTTAACTATTCCAGTTCCCAAAATAGAAAGTTACTAAAAAATAGAACTTCTTAATATGGAACTTTCCCGATATAGTAACTTTTCCATTTTAACAAACCCGACTCATAACCCGTTTCTAATTATTTGAAAAAGACTAAGGGAATTAAATTAAATAACTAATATGACAAATAAAAGATTAAACGAATTATACGATTACGAAAGCCAGACAAACATTGAACAACTCAACAACCCGTCTCTAATTATTTAAATAACTCGGAAGTTAAATTAACTACTAGATACGATAACTTAAATAATAAGGAAAACGGATCAATAACGACTACACAACACGCTGACCCCGACTTCCATCTTTCCAGCTCCCCACGCGCCACCTGCCAGTGTCCCACCGGCCCAGGACCCCACTCGACGGCCACCATGCCACCCCCGCTCGGGTCATTGTCGCCGACGAGTGAAGCCGGGACCCACGAAATCTTCCCTGGTTCCTCCGTCAGTGGTTGCCACCACGGCGGCCACACACGACCTCTTAGCCACCACCGTTGTCAACAATACTCCATCCTACCACCACCACTCTGCTCACCGTCTAGCCACGCACACGGTCACGGTGCACCGCCGTTTCGACCTCCCCCAAGTCACGGTGGCGCCACCCCCGAGACCTACCCGTCTACACTCGCTTTGAAAAACATAAATAAACTAGTTTCTATCCCCCATTCTTGCCGCCTTTCTCGCCAATATCACCACCTAAAACCTCCCTAACAACCACCACCACACTCGACCCTTACCACACTACTCCACCACTGTGACAACCACGAAATGCCTCACCAAGACACGCAGCACCCAAAAACCCCGTGCCAATGCGAAAACGGAGGAGAAGGGTTGAACTCTTACCTTTCCTACCGCCATAAGCGCCACCAGGGCGCCCGGTCGTCGACAATAGCCCCTAGCTCTTCCCTGCTTTCTCGTCAACACCCCCAGCCCTCTCTCTCTCTCTCTCTGTCGTGAAGGTGAGATTTGTATTGATGAAGAAGGGAGGCGGGTTGAGGAGGGTACTATTAGGGTTAGGGTACTATTAGGGTTAGGGTTTAGGGTTAAATGGGCTGAACATGTTAATGGGCCAACTCAAATGGGTCGAGGGTAATTGGGTTAGCTCACATTTGGTTAGTATAAACTTAGTCTCGATTAACAGATCGATACAAGCGAGTTAAGTAAAATAATTTAACGTGATTATCGACTCAACAATTAACCTGACTTAATTAGTAATATAGCTGTATAATAACTAATATATAATAATATCAGTTTAATTGATTATATAAAATACGGGGTATTACCAGTGCTTTTAATCAAT
>NW_027413811.1:0-4035 GCF_048544455.1 Silene latifolia
AGTGCGTGATATTGTTTTATGACTCATGGACTCAAATATTTAGGTGGGACTCACCGGATCCCACCTCTATATATATATATATATATATATATATATATATATATATATATATATATATATATATATATATATAGAGTCAAGATCCTATGAGAACGAGCACTCGGTGAGAACGGTGAGAACATACTAACTATATAACCATATACGATTAAAATAAATCGAAGGGTCCTAATTCTATTCGCTCAACATTTAACCCATACACTGATTCACTCTACTCACCACTCACCACTCACCACTCTCCCATCACCCACTGCTTCACCCTCGGCCACTCCGACCACCACCGCACTACAGGGAGGTCAACACCACGCCATCAACATCGGCACAACTCGCTGGCTGTTCGTTTTCTCTCATGAGGCATATAATCAATCACCTTTCGAGATCACGGTGGTTGTTGCGGTGGCGAACAAAATTTAGGGTTTGAGGAAAGGAGAAACAAGAATTCGCCGACATCACAGATTCCCAAAATCAATCGGAATCAATCAAAATCAAAATTACACATTGAAAAAATTGGGGATTTAGGGTTTAATTATGGAGAAAATAGAGGATTGAGGAAGACGGATTGTGGTTGTACGTCAGATTTCTTGGTGGTGCATTTGTCTTAGTGTAGTAATCATGGGTGTTGTCAGCTTCCTATGATGGCCGGGCTTTTAAGTTCTGGGGATTACAAGAAAGACGATGGTTACGATCCATAACACCGTCAGGCACATGTGGTCTACAGGTGCGAGGAATTTGCAGTTTTGAGTGCTCGATTTCGGCACGATGTCGAGGAGCACTAAAATATGGTGTTAATTGGGTGCGAAGTGGTCGTCGAAACGAGGGAGTGAGAATGGTTGTGGTGAGTATGCTCTGTTATGGCTTATGTTTGGTTAGTGAAATTGTGCTGATAAATTTGTTGAAACTCGTTGATCGAAACTCACTAGTGAGTACCGAGAAGAGAGAGCACGGGTCAAGGTCACTCTTTGATTTGGGTGTTACATTTTAGATTTTTTTATTCAATTTTTCAATGCAGGTGGTTTGATTTTTGATAATTAATGATAATTTGGTGATCTTTATTTGCATTTTGAGGTAGTTTTTGTGTATTCCACTTTAGTTATATACGTGTATCTGGATCACATATTTGTGTATCTAGATCACATATTTGTGTACCTAGAATAATATTTTGCGTATATACCAAACAAAAAAGAATAATATTTTGCATATTTCATATTTCTTTTGTATGTAGGAAAAAAAATGTACCTAGGGTGAAAAAAAATGTATCTATAGTGTAAAAAAAATGTATTTAGAACTATGTAAAAAGTGTATCTATGATAGGTTAAAGTATACCTAACATTTTGTACAAAAAAAAGATGTTTATACTGTAAAAAAATCAGACTTCAGAGACCCTCCCATCTTTCCTAAAACCTCATCTTTTTTTTTCTTTTTCTCCTCTTCACCATCTTTTGTTACCCAGTTCAATTAAGGTGAAAATTGGCAGAAATCTACTCTAATGTTTGACGTATGTACACTAATCTTTTGATGTATCTGGTTCATATTTTAATATATCTTAACATAGATACACATAATTAGTTAATAGGTACATCAAAATTGGTTTGAGATACATCAATATATAAACCAGCTACACTAATTTCGATTAGCTCCGACAGTAATGGATCAGATGATGGTTGGACAGAGAAAGCAAATGTATCAGTTGTGTGACATGGTCCGACGCGCCGAGAGTCTGGTCTGACATTGATGGTGCCGCTTTCGAAATGCTACAACGTCCACATTGTTTCGATCAAACTAGCCCGCTTTGCAGGCGTAAAGACGATATCGTATATCAACATAAAAGATAAGAGCCTGACAATTAAGATAAAAGAGACATGGATAGGAGCCATTGCCGCCGTATATGGTGGTGGTGGTTGTATCACGCCCTCATCCGCTCGCGCGTAGTGGTGGTCGGTCATGGTGGTCGTTGTTTGTTTGGTGGTGGTCACCACACTGAGGTGGAATGGACGTCATTGTTTATTGCTGGAATTTTGAAAGAAATCGAATTGAGGAAAAGTGCGCTGAAAGAAATGAGAGGAAAGAGTAGGTGTTGTACACGTTGAAAGTTGGGTTATGATTGGATTTATCTCAGCCGTGCGTTTGTTTTTAATCTAATGGTTGTAGGTCGTTCTCACCGTTCTCACCGAATAGTCGTTCTCACCGGATCCTAAATCTATATATATATATATATATATATCAAAAGGACAAAATGTCAAAATGTCAAAATTTACAACCGCACAAAATTATAACAAGTATTAACAGAAGCCGTTAATACTCGTATAACTCAGACAAAACAACAAGTATGCAAAGAAAACTCACTTATCTGGGGTCATTGCTCCAACAATAGAGTTTATACAACCCCATTTGTTAAGCCATTCTCTTTTCTCGTCTCTCTTCATATTCCTTCCAACCATACTCTTGATTCTATGCTTAGCTTCCTTTATCATAAGCTCGAAGGCTAGCTTGTCTTACCAAACTCCATTCATTCGTGCATTGCTCGCTCACGCGATGTAGTAGCAACAAGCAGACCAAATCATAGCATGAGCGTGAGATTTCACTCCCATTCTCCCTGTAACATTCATGTTGACATCTATTTTGAACCCACACCAGTTTTCTATACACTGCAGCAGCTGCCTACTGTATTTACAGCTAAAGAAAAGATGCTCCACGTTTCATCGCATCTTCACATATGCGGCATGTCTTCTCCCATTGCATCCTAATTCTATGCAAAATTCTTGTCTCTGACATTCAGACCTTTATTCATATAGAGCCAGGTAATAATAGCATGTTTTGCTACATTCCATTTGTTCCAAACTACATTATACCAGTCTTTCTTAGGCTGTGTATGTCTTAGCTATCCATACCCATGCCTAACAGTGTATCCAGTTATGTCAGGCATCCATTGACTGTGTATATATGCAGTCTTCATCAATTCTTTCACTTTGCAAATTTGTTTCCAAGCCCAAGCAGTATCAGCAGGTGGTTTATAGTTATGCCAGTCCCCATTTTTCAGATAAATTTGGTTGATCAATCTGATCTAGAGCCTGTCAGCCTTCCCATAAATCCAGTCCACTAATTTAGCTACAATAGCTACATTCCAAGTTTCTGCCTTTTTGATCCCTAGGCCTCCCTCCTCCTTTGGCAGAGTAACTGTGTCCCAAGCAACCAGGGGGACCCTATGGTAGTCAGAGCTCCCATCCCAAAGGAAGTTTCTACATATAGCTTCAATTCGTTTGATCACAGCTTTAGGGATAAGGAATATACCATCCCAATATGAATATAGAGTATTCAAGACTGAGTTGATAAGCACAATTCTCCCTGCATAGGATAACTTTTTTGCCCCCAAGCTTCGAATTCTATTGACCATCTTCTCAGTCAAGATGTTGCATTCTTTTTTGGTGAGTTTCCCAGCTTGTATTGGTACTCCAAGATATCTGAAAGGCATGCTCCCTCAACAAACCCAGTGACTTGCTGGATGTCATTTTTAAGCTAAGGTAGTAGATAGCTCTTTCTTCTTTTCCTACGGTTTGGGTTAGCATGGCCGATGTGACCATAATTAGAGCATATTTAGTCCCCGAATTAGCCTTGTTCCCATGCTTTTTAGTGCATATTTGGGTCATTTATTGTCTTTAGTTCTTTGTTTTGCATATTCTTTGAGGTTTTGTGTCCTTGGTAGGAAAGGAGTGCAAACCTTGCATTTTCATGGCAAAATGAGGCTAAATTGATTGAATTCAATGTCCAAGCATCAAGAAGAGACAAGATTAGAATGCCTTTGTACATACTATAGTAGATGGGCAATGATGAGAAAAGATCATTGCATCCCCGAGGAAATCCTCAAGAATTCTATGAAGAAAAAGGAAGAAAAGAAGAAGGAATGAAACTGTTTGACAATCCATGCGGATTGCCCTGAAGACGCCCGTCCAAGGCCCACAATCCGAGAGTCTTCCTCCACAA
>NW_027413812.1:0-4018 GCF_048544455.1 Silene latifolia
AAGTAAAACACTAAGAATTTTTGTTATTACTTAAACTATCTTCCCTGGATTTAAGTGGGGTAAGAGGTGATGCTTTGAGTATTTCTTTGGAACAAAAAGTGGAGAAAGAATCGAGGCGTCAAACCTAGGGAGTCCCCATAGCTTCGCCTGGAGAACTAGGGAATCTCTACTGGCGGTGTAGAGAGTGCTATTAGGAAGGCCCTAGAGAAAAGCGGCTCGACGCATGAGCTTCAGAGAATGGTGAGAATAGTCGGATATATTCTCCAACCTAATGAGAAGACTTTCAAGTTTCGTGCAAACAATGTCATGCATAGTTTTATCTTGTAAGTTACTCAGACAGTTTCCTACCAAAATTCATGACCGCTCGCTAGTGGTACTGTAGGTAGCAACGGTCGGAGTCCGCCCGAGACATAAAACATCAATGCGATCGAATTTTCTTTGTCAAATCCCCAAAAATTATGCTATTAATTCTTATTAAAACAAGAATGGTTGAAATTATTAAGCCAGCAGAGAAGCAAAGCCGAGCATTTTTAGTAATAAGACAAATATTAAACAATGGAATCCTCATATCCCCAATCCGCTCTGATTTTGGAACCTTCTATGTTATGATAAATTGGATATTCTAAAAGAGCTTAGCAAGTAAGACAAAAGGTAATATGATGTTAAGTAATGTAAATACATTCATAAGTGAGTTTTATTATGCTTTAGCCATTATAAAAAAAAGTTATTTCCGCAAAACCATAACGAGTATAAGTAACCTCTCGCTCAGTTGAACCAAGGTTCAAACCTCCAAAAATCATGGCACTCCTTGACTCCATGGATTATGGATCACGAAATTAATTATCTTATGGATTATAACATCACAAAGCAAAATTTCTACCTCAATAACCAAAACCATTTCGCTCACAAACGTCCCATCTTTATAACCTGGGAAACCTAAAATTAAAATAAATATATGTAAAAAGAGTAAGAGGAAATTAATTAAAGATTGCTTATCAGTTCGATTTTATTAGCTTCTAACAATCAATTGAAACCTTAAATCGTAAACCACATCGATTAAACCCTAGTTAAACAAACGCAACATAAGGCGCTAAACGAGAACTTGATGAGGGGCCGAGAAGGTGCCAAACTAACAAATGAATAATGAGAGAAATGCATGGCTCACAAAAAAAGGAGAGATTTGGTGAAGAGGATGATGAAAAACCGAGTTTGATCGAAAAAATGAAACGAAGACACTATAATAATAGTCTTGGCAAAATGGAACGAAACATTTAATATAAGTGAATGAACCAAACTACTCCCAATTAGATTAGATTAGAGGAATGCTAATCAAACTATACCTCAAAGCTTTAAACACGCCCTGGGTCAACCTAAGCAAAGAACTATCCTTATAAATCGGCAAACTACTTCGAACTGCATTCGCATTGCAAAGAAGACCTCTCGGTGTGACAGATGAAGTCCAGTGGTAACACTTCAAATTCATCTCAAAATACACAACATGCAAAACTCAGGTGATATATTATAAGATAAAATCAGATAATAACAAACAATTCTTTTAAGAACATACACACACAACATGCAAAACCCACGATTACATACTAATCATTAGAAATCGTATACAATTGTTCTAGAATAATAAAAAAAATAGATAATACCATGATTCAAAGATGAAACCCCGATTAAGACAGAGTAATAGAGAGAATGCACTTTGAGAGAGGATTAATGGTAGTTAAATTTAGTGAGGAGAAAGGATAATTAATGCAAAAGAAAGCCGAGAAGGTAGACGGTGACAGGATTAAGAGGAAAAAGAGAAGGGAACGAATAGTTAGAGAAAATGCAAATTGTACTTATTCTGACTACAATAACAGGTTTGGGTTTTTAAAGAGGGTAGATATTTATAACATTTATTTCACATCTTTTTGCACAAATTTATCTCCGATCTTTTAGGATAAGGAAATTCTTTTTTTTAAAGAACTTATTGATAAAAAAATTTATCGACTTTTTATGATGAAGTTCATATTAAAAAATACTGATTATTAGTAAATATTTGTTAAAATTAAATTTTTTATGATAAAAATTTGCAAAAAAAATATGTTATTAGTAAGTATTTGTAAATTAACATCATCATTGTTCTCAGGTAAAAAGACAAAAAATTCAAAAATACTTTTATTACTTACTTATTTAAATTTTTATTTATTTCTCTAATCAAAATACATTATGAGAATAATGAAAAATAAGTGGTGTCAATTTAATTCTTTCAATAATACACTAAAATAAAACTCTATAAATACAGTGCATATATTGCAAGGGGTCTATATTAGTAACTATATAAATAATTGCTACATTCATTACGGATCTAAACTAGTTAGGCATGAAATATATAACTTACAATTGGTCTCTCTTTTTTATGCAAAGCGCTAAGCAACTGTTTTGTTAGTCCCTAAGAGCTCTCCTTTTATCATCTCTTTACTTGCCAGTTAAATTTAAACGTCAGAACAAGAATTTGTGAATTTGCCAAGACAAACCCATCAACGTGGTAAAATAGAATAAAAGGGCTTTAAGCCTTGTATTTTTTTTGTATTTTTTTTCATAACAAAGAATTTCTATAAATATCTCGTATCAAATAGCTCCCCTTCTCTAAAATTTTAGAGGGAGAAAAGTAATCCAAAGCTCAAAAATCTACAAAATTAAATGAATCGCTTTCATTTTCTTTCTTCCCGTGTTTTTGTTCCTTTTTTTCTCTTTGAAAATGGTTTTCTTCGTTAATTTTCTTGTTTTATTTTTTACCTTCAGTTTATCGGATTCTACTCTCGACTTTAACACTTGTTAATTGACCTTACATCTTTATTTGAAGGTTTAAATTAAAAATTGAATTTGTTTGTAAACTTAAGTGAGATTTACGCTGAGTTGATTTTTGTAATATTTAGGAAATTGGGTTGAGATTTTTGGGTTTTTGGTTTTTCTCGATTTTTGTGGTTTGATTTGGACTAAATATCTAAATCATTAAACTTTTTTTTCGATGATTTATCCAATGGTTTTGAATGGTTGGTTTGTTGCAACATGGTGTATATGGAGTTTTGGTTTAATTTGACTGTCCCTTATCCTGCCTATCTAATGATTTTTTCTTTTTTTAGGGTTCTCAAAAGTTTGTTAACTTTCTTTCAAAATACATTTTGCCCCATTTGTTTCCTCATTTATGTTCTTTGGGTAATTTGAAGGTTTTGGTTTCGACATTACTCTCATCCGAGTGATGTTATAGGTCGTATTTATTTTTTGTTTTAACATCTATTAATAAACTGATACAGTGAGTCGTCACCATGGGAGCTACATTAGATTAGCATTAAAATATATTTTCAATTAACTAAAACTATTTTAAAGTTGCATAACTCATAAATATCATTAATATATTTTCCTACGTCGGGTATATCTTAAAATTATAGTGAAATAAATTATAGACAAATTCACTCCTCAGCTATTATTATTTTACTTAAATCCGATTGCCTTAGCTAATTTTTCATATATACTTCCTTTTGTTCTTTGTAATACCAGTATTTGAGGACTTGGTCAATGGTTAGTCACCGTTGGGAATGTCATTTTGTGATATATAAATTATATTTCGAAAATATGTTTTATTATATTTATTAAATAAAGAATTATGTCAGAAACGGAATAAAAATAATAAAATAATGAATGAGTCGGAAAAGGGAGTTAGCTACGTATTGGACCGTGTTAATAAGCTCATGCAACTTAATAATAATAAATAATAGTAATTTACAAATAATAATAATAATAATAATAATAATAATAATAATAGTAATAATAATAGTAATAATAATAATAATAATAATATAATAATAATAATAATAATAATAATAATAATAATAATAATAATAATAATAATAATAATAATAATAATAATAATAATAATAATAATAATAATAATAATAATAATAAATAATAATAATAACACACTATAATCTCGTGTAATCTCCTACGCCTTGCCCTTGCTTCTCCGTCA
>NW_027413813.1:0-3914 GCF_048544455.1 Silene latifolia
GTTTTAAACCCGCGCAGAAAATGCACGGTCGTAATTAATAACATGCGTTATCAATTTATCATCATACATAAGAGCACATAAATGAGTGACTTAGTTTATTGACCTCGCAAAACAAACAAGAATGAGAATATATTGGCAGCCAAAATATAAGTTTTTTTTAACAACGGTAAAGATAAAAGCAAAATATAAGTATATGTTTATAAAATGAATTTTAAATTCATCATCAATAAAATTGATTAAAAGTATACTTAGTAAGAAAGTTAATCGGAAGAACTTTTAAAACCCACTTTTATATTATGTAGATATTTTTGGCCAACAATCCTAACGTGCCTAAATTGTAATTGGGTGACATTCTCGCTTCTTTAAATACGCATACGACTAAAATATGAGTCCAAACTACTATTTCTCCAACCGGATCATTTGTTATTCATTTTTATTTTAAGATATTATTCATCACAAAAAGCTGGCAGGACGACCCGCCTCTCAATAGCGTTATTGAGGGACTTCTCACGTGATGTGAGCGACCCACCAAATTTCTTCTTATGCTGCCTCCTTTAATTTAATGAGAGACTGGCCTCACGAGACCTCAACGATTATTCATTCAAGTATCTATTTCCAGATGTAAATAACTTTCTCACCAAAAAAAAATATCAGTAAATAACTTTTCACAAATGACAAATATGCCCTTATACAAATTATTGGGCCAGCACGACATCATACTGAAACTCTACTTTATTAGAAAACTTTTATATAATGCTAATAAATAAGATGACAATAAACCGGCCTTATCGTGCAAAACCGCTTTCATCAAAACTACCATATCCCATATTATTCACTACTATCGTGACGCTATATTATTCACTACTACGCATCCTGTTCGTAAGTCCTAGATTACCTACTTATAAACTTTGATTTTGACATATAAACGGATAAACCCACCAAAACTTAAAAGCTAAACAAATTATACATAATCGAAAATATGTTTTAAGTAATTAACCTTACCCAGCCACCTCCTCACTCATTTTAACCCCTCGTCCCATTTCATGTGGCTCTCTAACCCTATCTTAATGTTTTGCCGCACTTACTCATCGACACTTTCTTATATTTTTAAGCTCCTTTAAACCAATCTTTGTTCATCATCATCTTTCTCCTTTTTGTGATCCTACCCATTCTCAAGTATGACCCTTACACTTTTCACCTCTTATTCCGATCTCAATCGAGTCTCCACCCTAACAGGAAAAACAAAGATAAATTTTCCTCTAATTTTCCGCCTCATCGACAATTTACATCAATATACATATTCTTTAATCTTTAATGCCTTTTAGATTCGAATTTAATAAATTTAATGTCAATATTGGAGTTAATTGAAGAGTATAAGTAGAAGAAATTCATGTAAGTATGATCCAAAAATTATACTATCTGGGTTCTTTTATCACTAAAACCTGGGAGAGACGGTCTCTCACTAAATTATTGAGAGACCAATCTTTTGTACCCTTTTATTTGTATTTCGTACCATTTTTATTGTTGATCGTGACATAGTAATTTCGTACCTATATACATAACCAATGTACTCATTTTATTATTAGTCATGGTTTGTACCTATTTTATTACTTTTAGTACCACTTTTTCTTAAAATTGTACAATGGTCTCTCAATAAAGCTTATTAAGAGACCGTCTCTCATGAGACCTACTCTTCTTTTATTCGCTTGGTCCATTCCAAAGTGCATATTTTTTTTCTATTTTTAAAATTTTGTCAATATGTTTTTTCCAAGATTTTTTCAGATCTAATATGCTACTTATTTGACTTTCTTAATTGTTATATTTTAGTATATTCATTAAGGTGTTTTTTTTATGTTTCTTTTAAAGGATTATTCGTAAATATATTTTTTTTACTTTTATTTTTGCTTTTTCTCTCCGAAAATCTTCACTTCTACATTAATTTTTACTCGTATTTTTTTTATTTTAAAAGATTTATCAATATCTTTTTTTTTTTCCGAAATTTTCAAATCTACAGTTTTTAAAAGATTCAGTAGTATCATTATAATTATTATGGCGATTTAAGTTTTTTAAATAGGTCGATAAATGTATTCCTAATGATTAAGATTTATTTCCGCAAAACAATTATACACATAATATTTTTAAATAGCTGATATTTTTTTTATTAAGTTATTATTTTTTAAGGAATTTAAATTTATTTATTATAATCCGTACTTCTTTTTTAAACATCATTTTCTTTGAACATGAAACTATTTTTCTTTTAATTTGTTTTTTTATGTAACAGGTGATTTGTTGAAATTAAAGTCAAGAAGATTATTCAAAGTGGGTTGGAGAGCAATTCATGATTCTTATTCCAAGTAATTAAGAATTTGACAATTGAATAATCAGAATAGGAGTAGAAATTTAGGGGGCGTTTGGTACGGGAAAGGGTAAGAGAATGAAATCAAGAAAGGGTAAGAGAGGGAAATGAATGGGATCACCCATATTATACTTGGGTGTTTGGTTGACAATTAGAGGAAAAGGGAATTAAAAACCAACATCCACCACCTTCACCACCATTACCCACCTTTTTGCCACCATTATCTACACCGACACCACCATTAAGTAAGCGGTGCGAGCGATCTTTCCTCGCGGTACCCCACAGCGAACCTAATCCCGCGCCACGCCCTCGACAAACACCACAATCCACCCCAAACACCTTATTCATTCTAAAATCCACCACAATCTTTGAAACCGGATCGTTGGTGTGGCGCGTCGGGCGGTTGCGATGGTGTGGCCGAGGAAGGTGTTGGTGGTGGTTGGTGGGGAGTGGAGGATTCTGCGAAGGTGTTGGTGTGGTGTTTAGTGGTTGAGGATATGAGGTAGCGTGGACGAAGCGGCGTCGCTAGTGGTGGTTGTGTCGGCGTCCCTGGTGGTGGTTGTGTCGGTGTGGTGGGTGTAGGTGGCAGTGGTTGACGGTGTGAGAGGGTGTGGTGGGTGTTGGTGGGAGTGGTGAAAATAGGGAGTAGGAGGAAGAAGGGATTATGGGGTTGTAGAACACTGGAGGGAGTAAGGATGAGAATGGTTTTGGGGGTAAGGGGGTATGGGTTACCCTTTCTTTGTGTCAAACAAACAACAACAAAAGGAATCAACCATTTTATTCTCTTTCTCCTTTTATTCTTCAAATCCAAAGGCTTATTAGAGAGGAGAGAGGTAATTAAATGAGATGTAAAAATACGGAGGCCCATACTAAAACCAATTTTAATTTTATCGGTAAATCAACTGTAGGCTTTAAAAACCTTATCTTATATGATTATATTATTCTCCCAATTCAAATTAAAGCTTTGTTGCTTCTACCACTAATTGCAAAACCACAAGCAAAGTTTCCTTTGCCAACAAAGGCAAAGTGCTCTCAATTCTTTTGTTTTCCAAATGATTTTTAGATCTATAATTTTCCCAAAAAGGCCCGACCATTATCGCACTATATTCTTGCTCTTCTTTAATATCTTGACTAACACTCCCATACTAATCACAATAATTATTAGCCGTGTTAGTTTCATTATTATCTGGTTTGTTTAGCTTGAAATAATGGATGATGCATTCAAGAAAAGTTCTGACATTTCACGTAAGTTGTGACCCTATATTCATTGAGTAAGGGTATTGAGTGACCATTCTAACATAAGTTTATTATTATAAAACCATCACATAATTTAAATTTTTAAGTAAAAATGACTTCACATCTAATAAAAACATATATGAATCATGATTAATAATAAAAAAAAAATACGTTTAACATATACAAGGGTATCAAGCTGCTTTATTATCTTGTAATTAATTTGAGTCTTTTAAATTGTAAAGTTTAGTAATAATTCGAATTATCTCGATGATTTATACCAGGCATTTGTATTAATGAATTTCACTTGTCTTGTCTTATATTT
>NW_027413814.1:2500-3849 GCF_048544455.1 Silene latifolia
CCTTTCCCTCAGTACTTGTTCACTATTGGTCTTTAGGAGTATTTAGCCTTGGAGGATGGTCCCCCATATTCAGACAGGATTTCACGTGTACCCGCCCTGACTTATCTCGCAGTTCACTTACAGGGCATTTTTCACCCTCTGGGGCCCTATTACCTTCTATGGCCGTCCATTTCCTTCAGAGTTCGCTTCGACTCTCTGTTGATCATTTCTTACTGTTCCGATTTCGCTTGACACCCCTACTTTCACGACTCAGAGCGTAGCCCAACAAGCTCCACCACATGGCAACGCATCGGGTGGGTTTCAGCTTCACACGCATCTTACCAGCTCCCCTTTCCGCGTTCGCTCACCCTTACGGAATCACGGTTTTTTCATTCCCGGATCAACGCTGGATGTTTCAGCTTCCCAACCTGGTTCGACAGCTAATGCGTCCTTTCCCTTATTGTCATCCCGACGGCCCTGCGGTCAAGGGAGGCCGGACATTACCCCTTTGCCGCACTTTCGACGCCGCATCCTTGCGGACGACCGTTGTGATGTTCGAGTTATTACGGATCGAAGCCGTTCTTACCGAAAGAACTCGGGCGTTATTCGATTGGTGACGTCGGCTTTCATCGGCCGGTTTGGGAGCCTTTGCATCCAGCCGGCTCCGCAAGCGAGTAGCTTGGTTTCCGTCGACTACAAAGATGACTCGACGACCTCCTGCTTGCAAGCTCTCTCAGACACACTGGCCACACAGCCCTGCCCAAGGCGGCCGGCAGTGGTCCGCACGAAAGCGCGTCCGCCATTCACTACCGTGGAGGAGTGGGCGAACCTTCCGACCTCACTGCTTAAAGCAGGTGCTCAGGCCCACCACCTAATCCCCCTGAAGTTGGTGGAGGTTCCGGCCCTTCGGACCCGAGCCCACAGCAAGCTGCCGGGACTGATCGAGCTCTCGACGAAAGCTCGAAGCGTGGGTGTCTAAACGTCAACCAGGTGCCATCAAGCATGGGCTCTGGTCTGCTCAGCTGGCTCGACGCTCCAGAACTTGTCGACCCTGATGCACCCGATACAGGTGCGCAAGGCATCATAGTGGATTTTCCTTAGAAAGGAGGTGATCCAGCCGCACCTTCCGGTACGGCTACCTTGTTACGACTTTACCCCGGTCACGTCCCACCGACGGTAATCTGCCTCCCTTGGGTTGGGCCACCGCCTTCGGGTGTTACCGACTCCCATGGTGTGACGGGCGGTGTGTACAAGGCCCGGGAACGTATTCACCCGCAGCGTGCTGATCTGCGATTACTAGCGATTTGCAATCCGAACTGAGGACGGGTTTTGAGGTTAAGCTCACCCTCGCGGGATCGCGACCCTTTGTC
>NW_027413815.1:0-3554 GCF_048544455.1 Silene latifolia
AGCTATTTTGAGCTTATTTCACTAAATTAGCAATTTTTATTAATATCAGTTAGTTTTGTAAAAATCGCTAATAATTCCGATTCAAGCCGATATTGTATTATTTACGTTAACTAAGTGAGTTTATTTTATTTTCACTCATTAAATTTATTTATTATTGATTCAGTTTTATTATCGAAACTTTTACTAAAACCAGGTTAAATTTAACTCGAAACGGTTTTAATAACGATCGAAGTTTCTTAACGACGAAGAAACGTACGTATAATAAATAGCAGGCAAGCAAGCTGCTCCCCCATTTCCTACGTCTCCTTCTTCTTCTCCCTTCCTTTTTCTTCTTTTTCACGTTTCATTTTTTTTCTTTCTTTCGTAAAATCGATTTTCGGTCGTCCGTTTCTCATCCGTTTTCGACGATTTTCGTTCCATAGCGTTCCTCTCGTATTTTCCGTCAATCCGTTGTAAGTAAAATTCATTTTCGTCATGTATTTTTACAAACCCAATTTATAATTTCAGCTTTATTTATTACTAAGTAGGTTGTAGATCTTTGAAATAGACGGTCTTGTATAAGATTTGTTAGTCTGTTTTATAATTGAGACGGTGTATAATTATATATAGGGATCCTTATGGATATTAATTAGTCAGTTGTATAGTTGAGACGGTGTATACTGATATGTGGAGATGATTGAGACGGTGTATACTGACCTCTAGGGATCATTTGGGATGCTAGCTAGTAAGTGGTATATTTAAGACGGTGTATGCTGACATGTATGGATTGTTTTGGGTGATAATTGGTGTGTTTTATAGTTGAGACGGTGTATCTCGACATGTAGGGATTGTTTTGGACTGATTTGGACTCTGTGTTGGGGCGATTTTTGTAGTCTTTAGGAATCTGTTTTGAGTTGCTTTATACTTGTGGATTGGCTCTAAAACCGTTTAAATGCCGACTTAGTTAGCTCATTAGGAAATGTTTTAGGCGAAGCGGAGTCTTAAGGGGCGGTGGTACTGTTTGGCGAGGGGCGAGGAGTTTGTCATCGTAGGTTTCACTTTGCATTTGAGGTAGTGTTGGGGGTGAACTTAGGCATCTTTGATTACTGTTTTGGACTGATTTTGGGTCGAGGTTATGAAGTAGGGTGAAGGTGGCTATGGGTAATCGGGTGGTGGTCGTGTCGGACTCCTTGTGAAGCACTTTTAAGCGAGTACAGTGGCTGATGGCACAGCGGTAGCCTAAGCGATGACCTAGCTAAGTCACGAGTTTGAGGCCATGTCTTGGTTGAGTGGTTAGTAGGAGTTTAGGGTTGTCATAATAACTTTTGGTAGGTAATACATATAAATTGTTTTAGCTAGTTTGGTTTATTTAAAAATATAATTAAATTAATTTCCGTCTCATATTTTATATAAAGATAATTCGTTAATATCGTCCTTTCATATAATTATTTTAGGTGGCTCATATGTGGTTGAAGATGAAGAAGTAGATTGGGTTTTAGAAGTTTTTCGAGTTTATTACTGTCTCTTGCTAGCGTAAGGTAACTATTCCGAGTTACTCGACTTAATTAATGTCACATTAGTAGTTAATGTAAATTTTGCCATTGTTTGTTAAGTGTTTAGGTGACTGGAGCAATGTTTTACTTTCGCTTTCACATGATAAATCGAAATAAGCATTAGAATAATATCGTTATAAAATTTCAGGATTCGTCAAAGTAGGCCAAGACTACGAAGTGGGCCGGATTGACCGAACGAGTTTGGTCAAACTAGGTTTAAAGCCAGTCGACCTCGATTTGACCGATGACCCGTCGCGGGACTCGGGTCGAGGGTTTGTCTTTGAGGTGAGATTGGATGTTTTATGTTATGTCTTGATATTTGTAATTATCATTTCACATGTTGGTTGTTGGATGCTTTGGATGCCTTATGCTTAAGTCTTCTTGTCTTGTTGCCATTTTAGCTTGTCTCATGAATTATGAGATTAACGGTTAGCTGGAATTTGGATTATTATTGATATTGGAGATATTGTTGGATTGTCAGCTGATTAGGTATCCACTACTTGTCTTATTATCAATTGTGGGCTAAAGTATTATTTGGGACTAGGCGGGACTGGAATACTGGGTAGTGTTGAAAGCCTTCATCATAGATAGGCCATTATAGTCTTTGCAGCGAGTGTATGTTCACTGCTTGATAGCCTGTGTTCCTGACTTGGTGGGTTTATATCCAAGTTGGGGCATGACCTCGTTACTTATTTTGAGAGTAAGTGGTCAGCTTAAGTACTAGCCAACCCTTTGGTGGACTCCTTAGGGTACTCACTTTGTTTTAGAAAAATTGTGGGTCTTGGGTGCGGTGGTGTGTATCCGCATGTCTAGGTCTGCGCAGATTTTAGGCTAGGGTTGTGTTGTGTCTTGGCCATGTTTTGATAGAACCTCTGAGCCAAGATACTGGTTCGATTACCTTCCCTACCTCGTGGTATGGGCTAGGAGTTACAAGTGACTATGATACTGCTAAGAACTTATGCACTGTCTTTGATATAATTGTCCTTTCTTGTTTGATGATTACACATGGATCATGAGGTGAATGCAAGCCATTATGGTTGATAGAGTTTGGATTCCTGGATGTTATGTGATTCACATGATGGTGAAGTCGGTCTAGTATTCACATGCTAGGACTATGTGTGTTGTATTGTTGTTCACATGATAAGCCGCATTGTCACAGCATCACATATGCTACAAGGCATTGTGTGATTGATATTCCTTATTCTTATGTTTTACATGTTATATTAATTATGACATTTTGTGGCTGGGAGAACTCGGAGTTACTCCCCACTGACTGTGGCGTTCGTATTTGTATAAAATGCGAATGACAGGTAGGTGATGCATATATGGGGTACATGGACGAGCTAGCGAGCAAAGTAACCTTGGGACCTAGATTGGTTTTATTTTATTGTGACCCTTAAACACTTTTTATGTCACATACATTTTAGGGACATATGTCTCCCTTTCTCATATTTGGGTTGTATAACTTTGTTTCGCGACTTTAGCGATGTTGCATTCATGAGATTTATGTTGGACCTTGTATGTTTGACACCTTCCCATTTGGATATCTTTATAACAGGTTCAGGTTTTAAAAATTTCAGGTTTTTACCCAAATGAACCTATTACAAACATATCCATGCAGTTTTATTCTAGAATTACGTGTTTACTTTTCCGCGATAAATGAGGGCGTCACAGATTCAATCATGTTATAAAGGAAAATGGTTTCACTCGAAGTGTTGAGGAACCATGTTTATACATGAAATTCAGTGGGAGCAATGTTGTGTTCCTAATCTTGTATGTCGATGACATACTACTTATTGGAAATGATATTCCAATGTTGTCTTCTGTTAAGAAGTGGTTAGGTAACCACTTCCAAATGAGGGATTTAGGAGAGGCACAACGCATATTAGGTATCCGGATCCATAGAGATAGATCCAAGAGGATATTGGCACTAAGTCAAGAGTCTTATGTTGATAAGATTCTTCGACGGTTCAGCATGGACAAATCCAAAAGGGGTTTGGTACCTATGGTAGCAGGGACGAT
>NW_027413816.1:0-3310 GCF_048544455.1 Silene latifolia
CAAGTTCGGGTTATGATGCTTAACACGATCCATTTATTGAAAAGGGTGTCAAATGACAAAGTGTAAAAACATAAACTATTAATCATCCGTCATATATTCGATTAACCTGTAATCTGGATCGTCCTAGACAAGTACCAAGAATGAGGTATCAAAGGCCAGCAGCTCCCTGGGGGCGAGCCTATTGGCGATGGAAGGTCACTGGTTTCAAATGTGAAACAGCTAGCCTTTCGGGCAAGGGAGCTACGAGCCGACTGCAGGGGCGTCTCCTGCTTCAAAAGGTTATTTAAAACCGTATTTATGATGAAAAGATTTGGTAAATATGATTTGCATGACTCGAATAATTACTATTGTGTTAGTAATATTCGTTGTCGGATTTGCATGTTTTGAAAAGCATAATAAAATGGTAAGGAAAATGTTGAATTTGAACTAATTATGTTAAGTTCAATTATTTGTAATTAATCAAGTTTGTCATCGCATTCTGATAAAACCGACATGGTATAAAAAAGAACAGGATGATTATGAATTATGACTAATATATTTACAAATTTAAACAAATGAGAAAAATGGTAAATAAAATAAAAGGGTGTTAAAATACCCATTAAAATGTAATTAACCAATAATATCATCGAGTCACAGAATAAACCGTCATGGTATAAAGAACCAAGGATGATTTTTGTAATGAAGCAAAATATGTTCATCATAAAATGAATTAAAACATTTGAAATGGTAAAAATTACAAAAGGAAAAGTAAGAATAAAAGAAAGTGTTGAAGGAAAGACGAACTCAAACACGGATGAGTCCACCCGAGACCCACAAGAGGCGAGCTCCATCGCATAGCAAGGAGTTTGCATCTCGCCAAAACTCGGTTTTGGCTCGTCTAACCATATTTGAATCGTGTTATGCATTGTTCATGCTTATAGACTCATAAAAACAGTAAATACATGAAATAAAGGAGTTGTTTACACCCTCAAACTTACGTGTATTGATGTTTGCGACGTGAGCGACTTAGAGCGGTTTCGTTGCGACTACTCACGATGAAAAGTTTAAAGAGTGCCTTAGAAAAGATTTGTTTTGAAAATGATTTGAAAATATGTTAATTAAAACATGTTGATTGATTATTAGTTGAGTTGGCTCAGATGGGTCGATTGAATGACTGGCGGTTCAAACAAAATGTGTAGGCTTGTGTTTACGATCGATGATGCAAACACATGTCGATTTGTTGACTTAGGAAATTCGATTAGGTAGTTTAAAGGAGATGTGAGGGGCGGACGCTACGCGTGAATGTTGTGGTGTATGAAGGGTGATATTTATAGAGAAATGTGGGATGGTAGGTGGGATTTTGAGATTTCGTAGAAACTAGCGGGCAGCCTAAGAGCGCGAGCTACCCGTGACTCACCCGTGGTTGTCCTTTCGCAAATTTGGATTTTCACATTTGTTCTGATGTTTTGTTTGTTGTGATTTGTGGTAGTTGAGTTTGCTTGAGCCGTAAAAGCTACTCTGGGGCGATATTTGGGTAGGTATTTTGTGTCTTTGACTCGGTTTGATTCGTGTAAGCTAAAGGATTTGAATTTCAGTCGGTTTGGCTCGTGTCACACTCTAATTAGGGTCATTTAATGGAAATTGATGCGTGTCTTTTATATGATGTTTTACATCCCATTTTACACGATTTGAGCTCATTCTTGATGGTTGCTACTACATTCCTATTTAGTCTACTTCCAGATTTGTACATTGTTGTAAATGTGAAAAATTCAACGGGAAAATCGAAACTAAATCCGTCCGTGTCAATTTGACAAATGACGGAAGGAATCACAAGAACGAAGCTTCGTCGCAATCCAAGGCCAAAAGACAAGACCACAGAAGTTTTAAGAAGTCAGTACGCATTCAGTAGTCGATGGAAGCCATCACCTCGATCGATCGACCAATGTTCAAGTTCGAAGCCTAATCGTTCATTGCTAAGCGATCGATCGACCACCTACCTTAGTCGATCGACCAGGCTCTATTCAGTGACGAGAAAACCGTGAATCTTGAAGCCCAAAGTTATGCTAGAGTTTAGGAAATAAATTCGTTAGTTGTATATAACGAATCTAGAAACATTCAATCATAATCAGTTATTATTGATTTTTCATTCAAAGTTTTATTCAAAGAATTTTCATTAAGCTTTCATGATACGGTTCTTGATAGCCAGTTAGGGTTTAGGATTGTTGAGCATTGATTTTCGGCTCTTAACCAACTAATCTTTCTTCCGCGGTCCGGTATTCTTCTCGCCTCTAATTTTAGTTCATCTTTATTTTATCAATAGTTTTAGAGAATTACTTAAGTAGATTCACAACTTTATTTCATTGTTTATGTTAATTGCTTTCTTTAACATTTTAAGCATGAATTCGGTAGCTAGTTTCATCGTCAATATTATTGTTTTACATAGCATGGTAGCTAAATAATGAGTACTAGAATGTGGCGATTTGTAAGCCAGCGTGATAGTTATACGAATTTGTCTCGCGTGTTGGTCGATCGATCGACATTGTAGGTCGATCGACTGACCTCGTAGGGTTTTATATTCGTTTTAATTGTTTTAATGTTGTATTTAACGAATCGAATGCATGCGACCAGTTAGATACCTAATTTATGACCGACCCATTAGATCGAAAGATAGGGAAAGTTATTTGACCATCAATTAAATCGACTAAACTGTGCTAAGATCGAAAGATAGGTATAGTTTAGACCGTTAGTCACTTTTCAGGACGAAAGTTAGTATTAGTGACATTAGGGACCTATAGCGAGATCGAAAGATGCTATTTGTTAAGAGTGGACCGAGAGGACCTCTTTATTTCCCGCCTCACCTGTGTTTGATTCAGACCGACTTAGTTTGCTGCCGCCGAAGCTATAATGAACCGATCATCCTAGTACCCTTCTTTTATCTGTTTAAATCGTTTATTTAGTTTATTGTCTTTATTCACTATTAGTTGTAGATCAATTCAATTCAACCCCCACAATAGTTACCTCAGACTGAATATAAATCAACTAAAGTTTACATCTGCCTCCTTGTGGTTCGACCCTGTTACCACTAGCCTAGGTTAGTCTTAATAGGAAATATAAATTTTATCTTTGGTACTCACAGCGACAGGTATCAGAAATGACATGATGAAGACATTCATGGCATTATTTTTGACATTCGAGATTTGGGTTGACTCGGTTTGACTCAGGTTGACTCGAGTTGCGGGTTTCTGAGTCGGTTTTTGGTCCGGTGTCGGTTTTGACTCTAATTAGGGTCATTTTAATGGAAATGACATGATAAAGACATTCATGGCATTAT
>NW_027413817.1:0-3101 GCF_048544455.1 Silene latifolia
TATTTGAGTTTGGATGTTGTAAACTTTATACTTTACAAGATTTTAATAAATGTGCTCGGCCTTCGTACGCTTTTGATATGTACTAACCTCGGGCAACCGAGATGGCAACACACTTTCATGGTAGGGGTGGTCCGCAAGGCACTTGGTACTTAGGGTGTTACACTGCCTTAGAAATAAAAACTCAGATTTTTAGAAAGACTTCACGAGCCACAAACCCTGTACTGGTGATTATAATAAGGAAAAAATGAGCATTTGTTTTTGAAAACTTACAACCATGGAACCCTACCATATCATATCTCATATGATTCGTTTTAGATTTAGTGGAAAAATAATTTAGACAAAATGATAAAATCTCCAAAAGGATCAAGCAACTCAAAGTAACTTGATCGAAGTCCAAACCATATCGAATAGCGTTTGAATTTTTATCCAACCACACATTATCCCATAATGTGCGTTTAAGAGAGATTAACTTGTGATACTATATCATATTTCATTTGGCTTATATCAAAGTCTTCACTTTGATAATCCCATCACGACTAAATTGTGATTCTGAACTTTGAACTTCAAAGATTTCACTATTTACCTTATTAAGTGAACACATTAGCACAACTTTAAATCGCTTGGTAAAAGAAAATGATCAACCTATTTTGATCAATGATTTACAAATCCTCGATCTCCTTTTCAACCAAAAGGCACGAGACATCTTGCTTTAAATACAAGATACGCATATACCATAAGATCTAATGGTTTCAAGAGTACTCGATAACTCTTTCATTCATCATTCTAGAATCTAAGGTTTAATCTTTGGATTACCAATTTGAGTCTTGCATCATCTTCGTGATATATCAATCTAGTTTGGTTTAGAATATAATTACCTTGATAATGGGCTAGCCATACATCAAATCGTGGTGTATAGGGTCACAAAAGTGAAACCCTTTTTGTATCTTAACAAATTTATATTCTTATTTATAGTTTATTCACTTAATAGTCATAATTAAGGTATAAATATAAACCCAAAACTAAATTGAGTACACAATGACTCTATCTCTCGACATTATTTGATGCTAGTCGTCATATTCTTGTCATCCTATGTATCGCATATAATGATGAAAACCACCATCCGCTTTAACATTGATGAAACGGTACTAGCAAAACTTATGTCAATCAAATAAATAAAGAACCAAGTTTTATTTACATGTCCCACGACTAACTTGCTTATTCTTTTAACAATTTGGGGTAGTTTCCTTCTAGTGTCCAACATTTACACATAATGAAAATACCACGGATTGATAAAGTTTAGTATCGTTATTCTCAATAACTTTACTTTTAACATTACCTTGTATCAATCTCCATTCTTAATTTTTACTTCAACCTCGTCCTTTTCTTAACTAAGAGAATGCTCCCATTCATTTCAAAGAATCTTTACTTAGAGAAGCAAAGTTGAATCTTATGAAGACTACTCTTCAATTCAATCGTTTTAGTCTTAAAACTTATCAAGTGGTTGCGGTATTTTTGGTCAATTATGAATTCCGACAAATCTAATTACCAAAACAATTTATCGCTTCAAGGCACTTAATTTAATTAAGTATATGAAAAAACAATCCATTGTAAGTAGATGTGTTAGTCAAAAATCAAAAACCTGTTTGATAATGAATAACTTTAATCTATACTCTTTACAAGAGATCCTTAAAGCAATGGATATTTGAGGTTTAGAAGCAAATTCATATTTGTTTTAGTTACGATGTTTTAATGGAGATTTGAATCAAAAAAATCGAAATGATATCGTATATGAATTGTGGTAAAGAAATAGAACAATATGATAACGGAATAATGAAAACAAAAACATTCATCGTTATAATAATACTTGTAAATAACAAGTAAAGCATTTACATAGTGACCTCTACCCAACTATGATAAATGATTCCAAGATCCAAATTCATATTAACTTGGGGCATGAGTATGGCGAAATTCATCTTATCAATATAACTTGGTGGATTAACCTTTAATCGATTCTACTTTTAGAACTCTTGGTCGATAAAATTACATTAATATTTATCTCTAGCCCTGAAACACATCCGGAAACCGTCGTGAATACTTTCGTTGAGTTCAACCCAAATTTCGAATAAATGTGTCCATGATCCAAACTCATATCAACTTAGGCACGGTAGGGCGATTCTTCATTAACATAAATTGGGTGGATAGACATTTATCACCCACTTCCCCTACGTAACAAGGTTTGTACCTTGGTGTGGCCGAGTGCACTCCTCTGAAATAGGTTTTCATGGTTTCTACTATTTGGTAAGGCTATGTCTCAATTGATTGTTTTAGCGAGAGGTCATGTCAATTTATTATCTATCACGTTTTTAAGTGAACTAAAGCGGTGAACTACGATAATTCTAATTGACACGGTCGATAAACTCGATTAAAAGATGATGCATGTTTTAGTTATAGCGATTTAGCGATGCATGCGACATATAAATAAAATGCAAAGCATAAATTAAATCCTAGTATGGCCTTCCTAAAATAGAAAATCTAATTAACTATTACATATTCGAAACCAACTCCATTGGTCCCTTGAACTTCGGTTTTGGCACGCATCTCGAGGTAACATATTTATGTATCGCCATCTTGAATGACAGTGCCTTCAAGGAACTCCGAATAAATAAATTACATAACAAATTACATAATTTCCTATTATACATTTGTAATTAAAATAAAATAAATCTATTAAATTACAAAACGGTGATACGAGATCACAATAAATTACAACCTAATCGATATTCCCATACATTTCTGCAATATCAATTAAAACTAAGGCCATACTAAGTAAAAATTACATAATTCAAAATTACATAAAATTAAATTATGACAATCATAAATAAAATGCAACATTATAATATGTATGAACATGCCCAATTTTATGCTAAATCGCTTTTAAGGAGCCAATATCGTATATTAAACTAAGTACGATTTATGATTCAACCTTTTAGAACTCAATAAACTACATAAAATCATATTTATGCACAAGTTAATTACCCTAACCAACTTAGGACTCAAAATTAGTCTCCACTAACTATTTGACTATAATTAACTCATATTTC
>NW_027413818.1:0-2950 GCF_048544455.1 Silene latifolia
AAGTGGCGGGTGGATGAGTGTTAGTGGACAATTTTTGTCTTATAATTTTATCTTACATCACATGCAAAATCTTGTATAAGATAAATTATGGTAGTATACAAAATAAGGTAAAATGATTATGTGAGTAATCATCCTACACTATTTTACACGGTCCACTTGACCATTTACGGGTCCATGTTGGTTCTTATATTTGTCGCACAAATCCGTGTAATTTTTATTTTAAACATCGTATCATGTTTAAATACTTCCATAATTAATTCGTCCAATTCACTCCGTAAATATCCGTGTACCACTACACATATTATTTACGTACTAATATTAATCACATTAATCAATTAGTACAATTTTAGTAAATTAACGATTAATTAACTAAAACCGTTTCCCCAAACTTATTATTTAATTATCGTAATTAAATAAATGCCGCTCTCGAGTTCGCAACTCGAAATCTCTCTAAAAATAATCGACTAACCTCTTAGTCTATAAATCAAGGGACTAAACAAATTGTATCTCATACAATTAATTAGTTATCAATTGGGGTTCGTTCCTTTGGTGTGTGCCAAAGAAAGGGGTCGGTTGATCACTGCCGTCTCACGACAATAACGTCAAACTCTAGTCAGCCAACCGTTATCGATTTACGTTAATCAAACTGCGAGGATCAAATAATTAAATATCGATGATATTCCATTAATGAGATTTATTATGTTAGCACTATTGTGGAGGACACTAAGTCTCATTGATTTGACTATTCGATCGGAGTGTGACTGGATGAAAGTTCAGGACACAAGTTTATTTGGGCTTGATTCCCGATTAGATTCGTCGAGACTCTATCTCTCAACATCATCTCGAGGGATATTGAATCATCTCACCAATGATGAAAACTCATCGTTGGAGTTAGTGTCCTCCACAATAGTGCGTTAACATAATAAATCTCATTAATGGAATATCATCGGATATTTAATTATTTGATCCTCGTCAGTTGATTAACGTAAATCGATAACGGTTATCGACTAGAGTTTGACGTTATTGTCGTGAGACGGGCGGTGATCAATGACCCCTTTCGGTCACACCTAAAGGAACAAACCCCAATTGATAACTAATTAATTGTATGAGATACAATTTGTTTAGTCCCTTGATTTATAGACTAAGAGGTTAGTCGATTATTTTTAGAGAGATTTCGAGTTGCGAACTCGAGGAGCGGCAGTTATTATTTAATTATGCGATAATTAAATAATAAGTTTTGGGAAATGGGTTTTAGTTAATTAACTGTTAATTTACTAAAATTGTACTAATTGATTAATGTGATTAATATTAGTATGTAAATAATATGTATAGTGGTACACGTATATTTACGGAGTGAATTGGACGAATTAATTATGGAAGTATTTAAACATGATACGATGTTTAAAATAAAATTACACGGATTTGTGCGACAAATATAAGAACCAACATGGACCCGTAAATGGTCAAGTGGACCGTGTAAAATAATAGTAGTGGATGATTACTCACATAATCATTTCACCTTATTTTGTATACTACCATAATTTATCTGATGTATAAGAGCTCAGATGTGATGTAAGATGAAAACATAAGACAAAAATTTGTCCACTCTACTCCACCTCCAATTCACTTTCCTATTCACTCCATATATTGTTCATTTATTTACACTACCTCACTTCTTCACTCAATACTTTTGCATGTGAACAATTCTCCAACATTTCTCTAAAAATATTACTCATCTTTACTAAGCTTGTTAGTAAATATATATTATTACTAAGACTAGTTAGTAATATTACTTTCCTTATGCTTTGTTTTTATGCTTTTATATTAGCATGCATGTTACATAGATCACATTAACATCAATTTATGAGATAAATTTATTTTATTAGAGAGTCTAATATGGATCTATGATCTTTCAAGTGGTATCAGAGCCACTAAAACCAATAGTTAAATGTTTTAACCATGAAGTTAAAGAACATGTCTCTTGGAGTCAAGAAAGGAAAAGGGAAACAAAAGTCCCAATTCAAGAAATCGTCAAAGAAAATTGACAAGGGAAAGGGGAAGGCCGTTGTGAATGACAATCCCAAGGCAAAAAGTGTCAAGCTCTCCGAGGCCGAATGTTTCCATTGTAATGGGAAGGGGCATTATAGGAGGAGTTGTCCCAAATACTTGGAGGATCTCAAGGAAGGGCGTGTGACGCCTATTGGTATGATTTCCTCTCTCTATGTGATAGACGTTAATTATGCTTGTACTTCCACTTGGGTACTTGATACCGGATGTGGCTCTCACCTTTGTAACCATTTGCAGGGTATAAGGGACGTGCAAGCACTAGCAAAAGGTGATGTGGATCTCCGCATGGGCAATGGAGCTAGAGTAGCCGCCGTTGCCGTAGGGACCTATGTGCTCACTTTAGCTAGTGGTTTAGAGTTGTATTTAAATAAGTGTTATTTTGTACCAACTTTAACTAAGAACATCATCTCCATTTCCGCGTTAGACGCGGAAGGCTTTTGTTTTATGATCAAGGACAAGTGTTGTACTTTTTCTTTAAATGATGTGGTTTATGGCAAGGCCATTTCAATTGGAGGCATTTATGTTTTAAATGATGTTAATGACGTTTATCATATGGAAACTAAAAAGCTCAAAAGGGTGATCCAAACGAATCCTACCTTTGGCATTGTCGTTTAGGCCACATAAGCGAAAGACGCATTAAGAGACTTGCTTCATCAAAAGTGCTCAAACCATTTGGTTTCGAATCTTATGGTACATGCGAGTCTTGCCTTTTAGGCAAGATGACTCGTGCACCTTTTGCGGGAAAAGGGACACGAGCTAGTGAGGTTTGGCTCTCATACATACGGATGTGTGTGGACCATTAACCATCACCGCTAGAGGAGGTTTTCACTACTTCATTACTTTTACTGATGACTTAAGTAGATATGGGTATGTCTGCAAGTCA
>NW_027413819.1:0-2904 GCF_048544455.1 Silene latifolia
GAAAAGCAATAAGAACGGTAAAACGTAAAACAAAAATAAAGTCCTAGTGTGGCCTATCCTATCAAAATGAACATAAATACAACTTTGGAATCCATCCTTGGACCCGAGAAGCTTGTCTTGATGTTCCATCTTTATCCATGTAGCGGGAGTGAGATCCAATCTCCATCTTTAGTCTTCTCAAAAATTACAATTTAAAATTACATAATAAACCTATTTACATTCTAATTTCAAAACCGTAATAAAAGAAAACCAAACGGAGATACGAGATCTCAAATTACATTAATAATTACGTTCCCATCATTACGAAAACATAATTTGACTAAGGCCACACTAGGTATTACAAATTACAACCGATTGCAAAAATAGGTAAATAAAACCATTCAACGATTCATACAACTAAAAAAAATGCATCAACTAAAAAAAATTAAACATGCAAGACATTATTCTTTAATTATGTAGATTAATTTCCCAAACCACCTATTTAATTGATCAAATTAAGTGATAATTCCTCAATTACTCACTATAAATTTAATGTTAATTCACATTAAACTTGTAATATGAATTTAATCCAACATTATTTTAAACTTCTTTAAAATAATTAGGTATCTTAAAATTTTGAACTGTTTCAAAACATACAATCATACATTATAAAAGTAATGTTTAATTATAATTATTGGCCAAAAACAACAAAAAAAAAAAATTTCTTCAAAATTTTTCTCAGAAAACAAACAAATGACCAAAAAAAAACTTTTCTCGGTTTTTCAGCAAAAACCGAAAGGAAAAATACAAATTTTATTTTTTTTAATTCTGCCCAACGTGAACAGTAACAGAAACAAAATTTTTTTTTTCTCTCTTTTCTCGGCTGAAAAAATCTGTATACTTCCCTTATTATTAAGGATTATAACGAGTTTATAAAGATGATTACGAGTCATAAATATAAATTGCATAAACAAAAGTAGAGAATGAAGAAACAACCTTCGGTCCTAGCAAAATCGGCCTAAGAACAATATCGCAATGATATTCACCTATCAGTTGCACCCAAGATGATATGAGATATGCCCTTTGCTTCTTACTAGAATCGATCCCCAAATTTTCTGTAAAATTTTTAGGTTTTGTGTATTTTTGATGAGAGGCAAGATTAGGTAAGAATTAGGGTTAGAAATGAATCCCCTTCTACCTTATATTAACCGAAAATAAGAAAGAAAAGGAGGGATATTTCTTTTCCCTTTTTCACTCGTTTGACCGAGATCCCCACACAACAAATAAGGAGAAAAATATCCTTATATTAAGTTGTTATCTAAAATAAATAATAATGTTTATTATTATAAATTGTCATTTATTTTCTTTCGTATTAATAATTCTACATACAACAGCTTGCAGTCGATATATTAATATCGGTCTGTAATAATTTATGACAATATCGTATAATATATATATTAACTATAAATATCGCATATTTATAATTTGCTTATTAAATATAACCGTTTATGTTTAATTACGAATTAACATCTTAATTCGTTTAAGCTAACATTATATACATTAATTAAATATAACTTATTATATTCAATTTACGAATTGACAGTTAATTCGTCTCAGCTAATATTATTTAATCGGCATTAAATAATCGTCTCATCAATACATTGACTAACTGTTTAGTCATATAAGGTATCAATGTGGTTACATTTCCATAACCACATCTCTCAAACACATCCTTTAGGTGTGACTTTTAGGGACCAGTTGATCACCGCCATCAGTATGATAATAACGTCAAACTTTCTAGCAAGCCAACCGTTATTAGGTAATCGTTAATCAACTGATAAAATACGAAGTATACCCTTGTGAACCTATAAGAGATTTATAAATGTTATCACACTAATTTGTAAAGGACACAAGCTCCAACACATGTTGCGTCCATGGGACTTAAACGTATACCAAGTTTATGTTAGATTTTGAAATGAAATAAAAGTGTCATTTTGTTCATGTTCATAATCGCATTTATCTTTTATCTTTTCTTTATACATTGTATATCCAAGCAGTTGTAGTGACAATTGAACCTAATTAAAGTAGATGCGGATTAACATAGTATTTACCGGAAGTAGTCACTTGTATGAAGGTGACGTCTAGAAGTGACTAGAGTGTGATGCGATTGATAGCAAGTTCGAGTACCATGGAGTCATTATGATAATGACTAGTCGTCGCGTAGGTGGTCGGTAGGAACATTTTGTCGGACCTTAACATATTTGTGTTATAATGATCACAACAGTTTATATAACTTAGGTCATGGCGAGAGCTATAGTATTCTAATGGTCGATTCTTTTGACTAAAGACTATTCACCTAAGGTAAGCTACGATTTTAGGTGCTTTGATTTGTGTTACTACGACCTTCGTAAATGGGGTCAAATGGGCATATTTTGGGTTATGATGGTTGTGGCTAGTCAAGGGAATGAGTGCGATGAGAATTGTCCACCCTAGTCGAGTTATAACAATATCTCGGGGCCACTCGAGGAGTAATGAACTGGAAATGCGTGGCCACGCTCGGAAGGTATCTATGGTAGATAATTCCGGTCAATCGATTATTCTCCAGATCGAGGAAACCACTCTCGATATGATCACTTGCAAATACGGCTCGAAAGACACTTTGCATTGAGTGGGAGATAGTAATAGGACAAGAGAATTGGTGACGCACACTTGTCGAGGACAAGTGGGAGATTGTTGGAATATGTGTCCTCCGACAATAATGCGATCACAACTCTTGATCATGATGATCACATGTTTAAATCTCATTTTAAGAATACATGTGGGATGTAATATTTTACAGTCAATTGGTCCACACATATCGGTAATCATTGGGTGACTAGAGTTTGACATTGCTTGTCGTGCGACGGTGGTGATCGAGTTGATCCT
>NW_027413820.1:0-2709 GCF_048544455.1 Silene latifolia
TGTCTTTGATCTTCGGGTGCGTCCCTGGCTGAGTCGGAACGGTAGATTTCAATGATGAAATTGCACTGCAACTGTCTTTTTGCTTAAGCCTTGCATTAAATTGTTATCTTTTAGCTTTGTCTTTTGCATAATCTACTAGTTAATGTTTAATTTAGCTGAACGAATAGACTTGACCTGAAAGTTTGGCAACCTACTTATAATCTCTAAGAATTAGAGCCTTATAAACTGGTGTCATTTATGACCGGTTTCATGTAGGATTGTGAGTAGTTACTCCTTGCATAGCATGTATCATCAATATGCACGTATATGAAATTCAATTGCTTTTTGCCTTCATACATTCGGGTTAGTGGTTGGTGTCACATGCAGGGAGGTGCTTACAAATTCCCTTTCTTTCATTTTTACCCATTTAACTCCACATTAGCCAAATCTGCCAGTTGACCCTTAGCTACATCCAAATTTAGCCTGCCTTGTTAAGCTAGTTTAGATTGTTCTGCGGTATATTGTCTATTGTATCAATTTTGGCTTGTATCTTTTGATTCGGAGTTGGTAATTTATGAAGAGAAGGAGGATGAGAAAAAAAGAAATGAAAAAGAAAAATAAGACGTGAGATGAAAAAAAAAGAAGTTGAAGAAAAAAAAGAATCGAAAAAAAAATGAAAAATGTGAAGAAATAGAAAATTCGAAAAAGAAGAAAAAAAAATAGATGTTGTTTGAGACGGTTTCTGCTCCTATGTTCTATCTTATATCATTTGAGGAGTATGTTCAGTTTGGTTTGGTGAGATTTTGTGCCAATTGAAGGGCATGTGCTTAGTTCATAATTGAGTTGGAAATGGATGTTGTCATATGGTTCTGTTTAGGTACTAGCTTGATCACCTATACCTCCACATTCCCATAAATGTTTTTGCCTTTTCTTACCCATTGCCTCACTTTACCATATTTTTGTAAGCCCTCAGCTGTGACAGGACCTTGTTTGGTTGGAATGTATGAACGGTAGCTAGAATTGTCTATCATATTAGTTGCATGCATGTTTATGTGGGTCGTAGTCTAGGTGAGCGACTATTTTTCTCCCTCTCTCTTACATATATATATTTACCCTTTGCTTCATGAGAGGAGAGTGACCCGTGAGAGTCCGATTTTAAAGGTCTTGCAAGGTCGACGGTTCAGCTTTATTATAGACATCCTATAACTCGTTTGCATTTGACTGTTTTGCTATAAGTGTTAGTTTACTTGTATTAAATTGGCTTAAGTGGGCATTTGTAGCTGGCTCTGAGTTATCTTTTTCCGTTCCTTTAGTTGCATTTTAGTTTACTCGGGGACGAGTAAAGGTTTGGTTTGGGGAGATTTGATACGTACATTTTATATAGTCTTTTTAGCCTATTTTATGCACGTATTTCTATGCTTTTATCGTGGTTTTATGCTACGAAATGCCCCGAATATGCTACTTTGGGTTATTTTGTCTTATTTGCAGGAATGAACCAGAAAGTAGCGAAATCAAGCTATTTACCGTCCGTTTAGCATGCATTTGGAGGAAGAGATGATTTGGAGCGGGAATTATAGTCAGTTTTGGATGCATTTAAGGTGTTTTAAGCTAAAAGGACAAGTCAAAGTCAACTAACGAGAATGATGAGCAGTCAAGTTGGTTGTTTCACTTGATCGAGTGATTTATTACTCATCGAGGGTTTTAGGTGCAATAACTGGCCGATCGAGTTGTTTGCTTAGTCGATCGACTGCCCTTTATAGCCTTACTCGATCGGCACATTACTTAGTCGATCGAGTAGTTTTGAGTCCATTGCCTGGACGAGTGGTTGTTTTCACCGATCGAGTAGATTTTTGGTCACTATGGGCTTTTAGCTCTAATTCCATTATAGTTTAGAATTTATTTTATTATAAATAGGAAGCTTTAGGAGTCATTTACATATACTCGATACTCTCCCTTTCTCTCACACACTTCTCGTCATATTGCTTGTTACATCTACTCGCTTCTTATTTTGATCCTTTAATTTTAATTTCTCCTCTTCCTTTCCTTTTTATTTAATGTTTATTATTCCTCTCCTTCTTTATTTATCGTACTTATTTACTCCATGTCTAACAAATCCCCTGGTATGTTAGGATTAGGGCGTTTGGTAGCTATGTTTTGAATCCGACTTGAATAGGTTAGACTAAGTATAGGAATTGTATTAGGCAATTTAATCGTTATCCCACGAATGAATGCATGCAGAGAATTAATAAATCTAGCTAATCCCGAATTGGATCGAAAGATTGGAAGGGAAGACTGCTTAATTACAATAGGTATTGCAGTAGCACAGTTAAGTCGTTACGTCTGTGCGTTTTTAAGGACCGAAATATGACGACCATAGCTCTTCTTATCAATATCGACCGCCAGATTCCCAATAGTATAAGATTTGATAAATCGCTACGATGGACCGACTCCTAGCATACTTCCTTCCTTCATCACACCCTTTATTCATTTCTCTTCTTTAGCCTTTTTAGTTTAGTCAACACAATCAATTCAACCCCCATCTGACATTAGAAGATAGAATAAAGAATTAGATAGTACACCGCCTCCTCGTGGAGATCGAATTTACTTACCGCTCGACTCGTTATAGTACTTAGGTATTTTATTTTTGCGAAACGACAAAGATTGGGTTATTACGTAGAGTTAAAGGGGAACAGCGACGACCACAAGGTAAGATTCAGTCTTTATAGGTAC
>NW_027413821.1:0-2503 GCF_048544455.1 Silene latifolia
CCCTACCCTTGTGTTAGCAACACAAAGAGGCTGTTTCCGAATTACTCAAGGTGAAAATTGCATCGACAACTGCATCAAAGGACCGCTGCTTCACAAGGGCAAGAAGAGCAGCCACTTCAGTGAGCCATATGATTTATTCCATCATAATTGAGAACCAAAGAGTTATTGAGTCTTTGGCTCCATTGGAAATACAGAACATTAAATATCCGTCTCTGAAATTACTAAATACAAAATACAGTCTCGTGAATACCCCAATTTCATGACATTGATGAACAAAGTACTCCAGAAGATGAAGTCCTCTCTTCTTTTCCCTGTTCTTCATGCTCTTAAAATCATCAGGTGAAGCATATATGCTATCCATGTCATCAAAACCTAGCAAAAAGAGAATGCCAGATTATAGAGGGATATATTTACTCCTCCAAAAGCAGAGCAAGAAAGAGTACATGAAGCACTGTTTCTCCCATCACGATGATAAATCTCATGACATATGGACGGCTTCAAGGCACTAAGGAACAACAATCCGACCACAACTTTGCACAAATGTGAAAGTTCTTTTCAGTTGATATGTTTACAAGGCAAGTTGAAAATTATGTAGCTAATACCAGAAGAGTGAAATATAACATCCAAATATATCATATGCAAAATACATTTTCTTTTATACATTACAGAAAAATAAAATACAAAAAGTGGACCGATTAAAGGAGCATGCCATTCTGGCTAACCGAAAAGTGATGGGGATATTTCATAGAGAAGGCGCGATAATAAAATTTCCTTTGTCCATTTATACTTGGTGTCTCCATTTAACTTTAGTGACCAACCAATGTGAGCTTTGACCTTTACTTTCTCAAGAGTCGAGATACAAGTACAAATACGAAGTAGAATTCATCAAGTTTGATTTATCAAAACCTCTCTTTTTATCACTTTTAAGGGTTTGCTTGGGATGAGAGTAATAATTAAGGGAGTAATAGAGATAAAATGAACTAAAAAATGGCGGGAAGGGACGGGGGTTGGAGATAGAAATGGATAGAAATGGGAAAATATAGTGTAATATTCCCTCCAAGTAATAATTACCTCCATATAGAGGTAATAATTCCTCCCTCACCTCCTCTTTCCACCATCCACAACCACCACAAAGCACCAATCTCCTCCCATTTCTTCTTTTTTTAGCTCTTATTACTCCCTTAATGATTACTCTTATCCCAAGCAAGCCCTAAAAGTTTTATACCTAGTGTATGTTTGAGAAAATATCAGCCAAAGTGGACATCCGTTTGACCACCAAAGTTAAATACGGATAGTATAATAAGAATGACCTAAAAAATAATCAATCATGGAAGCTAGATGAATGACATAGCGGTTATGAAGCAAATTGAGAATGTAATAGAATCATAGAGAATGTTCCATAACAAGAAATTGCGTTGGAATCACATTGAAAGACTTTCACATACACAACAAGCACACACTTAAGGGCATAAGAGAGTTATTTTGCTTAACCTTAAGCACTATTGAATATTCGGTTTTAAAATATATATACTCCGTCCTTACCAATCATTTGTTTACTTTTGATTAAAATATCGTTCACAGAATAAAAAAGGTCAAAGTAATTGTTAGGGCCAAAATTACCGTATTTTGCCTGGGCTACGTGGCACGAGATAAGTGGGTAATTAGTGAGCAATGGACCCATAACATATATGGGGAGTCGGGTCCATAGACCGAGCCAGGGAGGCAGGCCTGGAAGCAGAATAATCCGGGGAAGGACAGCAGGTTAAGAAGAGTTCGGCTTGGACTAAGATATTAATAAGATCCCGGGTAAGGCAAGGAAATCCTAATTATTGCCATATTCTGAATAAGGAAAGTCCAAGTTGTTACCAAACTCTACCTTGAGGAACAAGGCAATTAAGTGGGAAACCTAATAAACCAACTAGGGTTTATTCACTATAAATACAAGGAAGACGAACAAGAAAAGGGATCCAATATTCATCCACACAAGAACACACACAACGGCGTATAACAAAGGGAAAGCAAGCAACCAAGTAGGAGCATCTTAATGTCATGGCTACGTATAAATCCTAAACCATCACCTCATCATTACCCAATGATTAACCCACATAATTACCACCATCATTATGTAATCATCACATGGTTACTACACCATTAAAGCCATGCTGCAAATCCTACGTACACCACTATGAACCCACAAAATTGCCCTTCACGTCTTGTTAGTGTAACGTCTGTACCGATTACGTGCCGGACAGATCATTCGTCATCAGATTTGGGTCCATTGTATATTACATCTGTACTCCGATTATCATATAGTGGAAAATTGGCGGGATTCCGACTCCCCCCGCGGTTGTTTCCCACATCGGGTTTTCCGCGTCACCAAAATCTCTTGTGTCATTATTTCCTTATTTTGTCCTTTACTTTGTTTATATCGCTATTTCGTCACAAATCACATATAATTTAACCCCCCGTCACGAGGCTAAAAAGAGCGGTCACTTTAACCCTA
>NW_027413822.1:0-2336 GCF_048544455.1 Silene latifolia
ACTACTACAGATATTAGCTATAACAACGGTCAAAAACCGTTGTTATATAAAAAGCGGACGTTGTTAAAGCGTCCGTTGTAGAAGGTTTTAACAACGGTTGGTTTACTTAAGGAAACTAGTTAATTAAAACTATTAACCACGGTTTTATGTATAAACACCGTTGTGGAAAGTGTGACTCGATTTTGGGAAAGTTATAACGACGGGTTGTAATATACAAAACCGTTGTTATAACTAAAGACAACGGGTTGTTTTTAAATAACCGTTGTTGTTTGTTCTTAAAAAATAAAAAAAATTAAATTAAATATTACTAGATGCATATAATGCTTACTGCGGAATTCAATGCATGCATTATTACTGACATTCCTCAGACATATGAACGGATAATATGGAATGAGAAGGGTTAGTAATAGGATTTGAAGCAACATTATTGAGAGAGATGATGATGATTATGGCACAACTTCCTAACATATATATTAATTAAAAAGCAATTAACTCAACCCACACATTGCTTAGTATAAATACATTGCATATCTCGGCTAACATTTCCATTATCTCATATATTCGTCTCCAAACTCTAAGCTGTTAGAAACAAACTCTCTTAATCTTTCAAATCAAACTCAAAAACTCTAAACAGAAAATGAATGATTTCATCTAAGACTCTTACCATGATCGAGACAACAACAACTTCATATCGCAGGTTCCTCCACGTGATGAGAAAGTTTAAGAGAACTACCTTGCGGAAGCTCCGATCCCTTGAAGCACGCCAAGAAGATGGCTTGACGGGCGCGGCGGTTGCGGCTATATGACGATGCAAGCTGGCGACGGAACCTCAAATAAGCGAGGAGGAGAGGATGGATACGATAGAGCACTGATAAGATCCTCATTGAAAATATAAAATTGCATTTTTACATATGTAATTTTTTTTTTTTTTTTAATTTATGTATTTATAAATATATATATATATAAATTATGTTTATCTTACTTCTTCATCTTGCTTCTTCATTGTTTTAGTAACTAATTGCTCCGAACAATACTTAAACAAATAACATAATGGTCGATAAAAACATATATATGCAAAAGAAATAAATAGAAAAAGAAAATAATGACGATGTGATGTGACGGTGAGATTTACACGATAAATACGAACGTAATAGGTGATGAAATCAATGACGGCGAGAAGATAAACGACGATGAAAAAGAAATAGAGAAGAGAAAGAGAGTGTGTATGTGTGTTTTTGTGTTTTGTTTATTCTTTGTGTTTGTGTTTGTGTATTAAGAGGTTGTGTTTTTGTGTTTAGAGACTGTTACATTGTGGTTTATAGTATGGAAGGTATTGACAACGGTTATTAAACAACAATCGTTGTGAAATATGTTTTAACAACGGTTTAAAAACACCGTTGTTAAATAAGTTTAACAACGGGTTTCAAAAATAACCGTTGTGATTACTTTTCACTAACTGTGCGCCAATTTTGCGTAAAATTATTAACAACGATTTGTGCATGTGTGACCCGTTGTTAAAACTAATAACAACGGTTTTATAACCATACCCGTTGTAATTGATTTTAGTGAAATTCGCGCCATACATTCTACAACGTCTATTGTGATTTCGTGATAATCGTTATTAAAGGCGTTAATGGTTACTTTGTATTTGTAGTAATAGAGCCCAAATCCTGCGCGTAGTTTCTCGATAGGAAAGTGTCGGTTTTGGGTGCTTCTCGCCAGACGGTCGTCGTTGGGACGAGTAACTAAAGGGTAGAGAATAGTTGGATTGGCGACATTACGGGAAACAAGCGTGAATTCACTTAAATGCGTGGTCTTTCTTTTGGAATTTTGTATTTGAAGCAATGGGGATAACTTCAAATTGATGGTGGTGTGTTGATGTGGAATTTGAGTTGAGGGGACCTCAGAAGGTGGACCATCACCGGTATCAGTCATCCAACCAATTTTTTGGGAGCTTTTTGAGAGCTTTCTCTCACTAACTTTTCCTAAAGGAGAAGAGTTGATGTGGAATTCAAGTGGATTGAACTCAATGATACTCCATTGACAAATAAATTCTAATGACAACTCATGTTCGTTAACTAGTTACAACAATCACATTTTCACTAAAGAATCCCACCAAACTTAAGTGAATTAAATTTAATGGCTTTGTTGCTGAAATTATTTAGTCATAATTGCATTTAAGAATAAGTGTCAAGTTTGATTGGAGGAGTGTTACATTTTTACAAAGACACACAAGTGTCGAAGAGCTCAATAAAGATGAAGGATTGAATTTGGATAGAAAATGAATACCAATAACTCAAGAAACTAACCCAACAATAAACAATTGAATGGAATGA
>NW_027413823.1:0-1523 GCF_048544455.1 Silene latifolia
ACTTATGGATGCGCATTCATGCATTTACCCGTTTTATTAACTTTTGCTTTTAACCAGCAAGATCAATCAAGAGAGGCCGTTACCCGCGGGGATTAGGTGTCCGATTAAAGGACTTCCCCGTGCTATCTTTCTACCTCTTACTCAGAAACTTTTGGGATAGTGACAATCTTATCAAGGCGTCTAGAGTCATTTCCTCCCAAGGAGGATACAAAGAGGATGATTCTTCTATCTTTAGTACCTATGTCAAACAATCGCTTTGCCTTGGTTGACCTAGGTATAAAGTGGATTCAACGGGTTCAACATCCTACAAATGTTTGAGTGGCGACTCAACATCTCGCATTGTTTGAGACCTTTGTCGAGATGAAACCGGCCAGATCAAGTAGATCCGGCCGAAGCATTTCTTACGCCACGGGGCGTGGATTTCAAAGACCGCATTTATCGCCACGCCGTATTGGCTTGGCGAAGGTGGCTAGGTCCACTTACCATAAAAGTGACAAACGTTCATTGCTTAAGTTAATATTCCGTCATCCAATTATTATCGTAAAACCATTAACCAGCGTTAATAAAACATGTAACAAGAACTATAATCACCATTTAAATATGTTATCAATGAAATCAATTTAGCCCAAATGTGTATAAGCCATACTTATATTGTATAAACTAGTGGACTTGAGACACGACGATGTTATTACTAAGAAATGACAAGGGACATATTATCAACAAGGTACACATGCACGAAGATCAAAACAATTTAGAATGAAATGCAATAGGGTATACATGGGTACTCGATCGAGCTAAGGAGCCCTTAGGTGGTCAACCGCTCAGTACTAACCGGGCGTGGCAATAACACCACAACCAGAAGTCACTGGTCGCCGGCGTGGCCATATTAAGCTTCAGGCCAGCACCCTATGGCCTGGGCACTAAAAGAACTCTCAGCTCCTGGGTTGGGGTTGAGATAGGCAACCAGCAACATCACCTCATGTGAGTTCAATCTTTATCACATCCCTTGGCCAGTGTGAGCAAAGTGTGTCAAGGTGAAGGAAGATCATCAGTGACATGTTGAACATCATTTATCAACATGTTACTGGTGAAGTGACTTGCCAAAAACAAGGCATGTAAATTACTAGCTCCACACTAGTCGAGATATCCCCTAATGGATCCTTCAGTCGAGCAAGACCAAGGTAAGTAGCAAACATGTCATGGTCAAGAGGAAACTAGTGTTCATGAGATGAAAATACACTCTTAGTTCCGCATCAAGGTAAAAGAGCTCATGAACTCCAAGGTCAAGAAAGGTAGGAGTGCTTCCTAAGACGTACAAACTCCGGCCAAACCCAAGGTCTCAAAGATATGCCGCACATCCAGTTTCTATCTTACGGGCTGGGGATGGTGGTGTTGATACGTCTAGTTGGTTTCATGCGGCGTTTCGTAACTCAACAAAAGCCTCTCTTTGCTTAAAGTTAGCAAAGATAACGGTAGGATACTCGGAACCGGTGGAACAGTGGGTCCCGACTCCCTCCCCAACC
>NW_027413824.1:0-1512 GCF_048544455.1 Silene latifolia
ACGGTCATGGCTAGTCTAGAGGTGGTCTAAATAACAGAGTTATAATGAAGCCGAAGTGTATCGCAGACCGTATCTAAAGTATTACCTTTGAGGCGATAATAAAATTTAATTCCTTTGCTTTTCTCTTCCTTAATTCTCTTCTTCTTTCTTTTAGATCTCTTCTTTCTTCTTTTATGAATTATTTTTCAAATATCAAGGTATTTATAGTCTAAATTTAGAGAGTATATGAGGCCAATTAGGAAACTATTGCCTTATTCCGATTATTATTAGGAATTACCATATTATTATTACTACCATTATAAATTATATTATTATTATTACATATTATATTAGCCTTCCCATAAGTAGAATTACAACATATTTTCTTTACTAATTTTATTATAACACTAATATTATTTAGGATTATTAATATTATAATTATCATTACCATTACCTATTATTATTCTCCTCATTAATATAATTAGTAAATCCCGAAACAATTTCCGACCATGCACATACTAGGCCTAATATAATCGGCCCACTTATCTTATTCATACGGCCCAAGGCCTTATTACTAGCCAAGCCCAATTCCCGACTTGCTTACTTACTTTATTATTCATTTAACGTCTTATTTGTAATTATTATTAGAAATGCCATTAATTAATTATTTAAATTATATAAATTATTCTCATAAATCATTATTAAAGTACGAGGTATTATAATGGATGATCTTGATTTATGACTAATATGTTACAAATGCAAATAAAAGAAGAAAAATTGTTAGAATGAAGAAAAGAGTGTTAAAATACCCATTAAAATGTAATTAACCAAATAATATCACTGAGTCACGGAATAAACCGTCATGGTATAAAGAACCAAGGGTGATTATGACTTATGGTTAAAAATGTTCATCATAAAAATGATTTGAAATGGTTAAAAACGTTTGTAGAAAAGAAATAAAAACGAAATAAAACATAAGGAATGATGAAATCAAACACTTTTGAGTTTTGACATAAGAAGCTAGAAGAAGCGCGAGCCCCCAAGCAAGGCAACGAGCTTCTGTCTCGCGCCAAAACTCGGTTTTGGCTCGATCTTTCTAAGTTTTGAATCGTGTTATGCATGTTTTATGATGTTAAAGTCATGAAAACAGTAAAGAGAACATGAAATAAGAGAATTAATTACACCCTCATACTTATATGTTCGGGTTGCCTGGCGAGAAATTGACAAAGTGTAAAACTTATGATTCAGAGAGCTCGATTTGAAAATCCGTTTTGTAAATATGAAGTGTTGCTTTGCTTTACTGTGAGTGTAGTTGGTTGAAGTTGTAAGTCAAGTGTTTTTAATTCACGATGACGGTACCAAAAAATGTATATGGCTCGTGTTTTCCATGGGTAGGTCAAAAACACGTGTCGGTTTTGGGTTTACTTTGATCGAGTCTAGAGTTTTAAGGAAATGTGGTGCCCAATAGATTTTAGGCGACAAGTGGGCCATACAAGCCATCCATTTTGGCGCTAGTACATTGGCGACACAAGG
>NW_027413825.1:0-687 GCF_048544455.1 Silene latifolia
AGAATCTTTTTGTCTTGGTTCCAATTCAATACTAAACAAGTACGTACTAATTGAATACTTGTGTCAAATTTCGAGTGACTTTGCTATCTTCCATAAAGGATATAATTGAAACTCGAAGTTGCATTAATACTCCCTTTCTTGCAACAAGATCCTGAGGCAAAAGTGTTACAATTGATACCGTCCGTGATTTCATATGCGACTACGTGGGTCGAACCAAACAAAATACTTTTCTTAGTAGGACCCGTTGAACAGAGCCAATTTTTTATATTTTTTTGATTCCTTGTAATTTGTCTTTCCTATTTCAAATGCTAAATGGGATATCTTATCTGTTTCCCAGAAAATAATGTCTCAGAAAAAATTTTAAGTTCAATCTTTTTTCTCTCCACCCGAACCACTCCGCCTACGCGGCTTATTGTATTTAAAGTAATTTGTGTATCTACTCCAATGATACTATTGTTCCGTACCATTATCGAAGAAGATCGGGTAAATAATGTACTTCCTGAAAATGAAAAAAACCGATCGACTTTCATTTGGTATTTTGGTCGAAATTTCTTGACTCTCTTTGATACTCAATCAAGTCCTCTTTTTTTAACGCTGGAATGCGTTTCTATAGTCTCATATTTAGTAATTCCCGAACTCTTTGTTCGGTATCGAGGATCATTGAAATAAGCAAAAATACTATTTCTA